>NC_051162.1:147172192-147343128 GCF_013339745.2 Dermacentor silvarum
TATTTTTGCCTTCACTCATTGGCTCGCGCAAAGCCGAGTCCCCGCCATCGCCTCGATCGGTCACTCGTCGGAACGGACGATAAAAGAAAAAGATACAATCGGATTAAAAAACGGCCGCCGGTGGTGCCTTATTTTGTAAAGATCAATTTATTTGTCGCTCTTTTCGCCCTCCGTAATTGGCTAGGACGCGGCTTGGAGGCAGCCGCGCCGCCATATTCGCTGCAAATCGGCCACACGACGCAACGCACGATAATAAATTGAGGGGAAAAAAATCAAATTGAATCTTACAAAGTACGGGCTCTCCGGGCCGTAATTTTGTAGCGATTCGTTTCATTCTCCATTCTTTTAACCCTTTGTCGTTCAATCGCGCAAGGCCACGCCCCATGCTTATCGCAGTATCAGCCATTCGGCGGTATTTGATAACGATAGCGCACTCGACAAATAGAATCCTCACAAAATACGGCCCCTATTACCGCACCTATACGTACGAGCCAGAGGGAATGAAGGAGAACGCCGATAGAAAGAAAGAAAGAAAGAAAGAAAGAAAGAAAGAAAGAAAGAAAGAAAGAAAGAAAGAAAGAAAGAAAGAAAGACGAGGATGTCATGCGATATATATAAACGAAAAGGCGCGAAAAAGCGCGGAAAAGCGCGGCGTGACGCCATAAAAAGGCATGCGTTCCGGCGCTGCTTTCTCTTGGGCGGCCAGTTAGCGGCTGGCCGTGTGGGCTCATTAATTCCGATTGAAAAAGCACGTTCCCGCGTAGAAAAGTTCCGAGGATTTTCTGTTCCATATATTTTTACCCCCGGAGGAACTACCCACGTCTAGTGACATTTTGTTTCCCCTTCCGAAAAGAAATAATGATGACGAATAGAAAAAGACAACCGGCGGCTTTCATTTTCTCTTTGACAAAGGCACCGCGCGCGGCCCACGGACAGCATATAAAACGCGCTATTGTTCTAAAGAGCCGTCGCCGCTCGTGGAAACGATATTGTCACAAATAATCGGCCGAATGAAGAGGACACGCCAAGCCTGAAAAAAGGCACAAAAAAAAAATCATTTTCGCGCGCTTACTATTTTTTTTTTTTTACTGTTTCAAACACCACCGTTTCGTCTTTTCATCGCGCCTTCTCTCGTCACCAGAATTGCAGACGATTCCTCTTTTGTTCTCGCAGATTCGTCTGCACTGCGTGCGCCCAAAGGATAAAGCAATGGGCGCAAGAAGAAACATTTATGTTAGAAGAGAAGAAGAAAAAAAAAAAAGCCCAAGAAATAAAAGATAAAAAAAAAAGAAAAAGCAACGACTAAGCGCATCTCCTCGTCGCAACGCAAGAAAATTCGAACACTGAAAGAGCCAATACATGCAGCGCGGTTCCGCTGAATGCTCGACGCGCGAAAGCGCGACGCTGCTGTTGTCGCCGTCTGCAATCTTTCTGGCGCTCGTCTGCGGCAAATCGCCCTTTGTTTTCGTCGTCTGCTAAACCGCTCGCTTTGCAGACGACAGTAAGAAAGAAATAAAGAACAACGCCAAGTACAAACATACGCACACGCGAGAAGGAACAAGCACGAATTAAATAAAGAACGAACCAGCCGTCGACCCTACGCCCAGTCCCGGCTTCAAACCCCCCTCTTCAATACATTGTTATACTCTCTCGGAAACCCGCTGTCTGCGGTTCTTTTGGCATTCCCGGGGTGGAGAGAGAGAGAGAGAGAGAGAGAGAGAGAGAGAGAGAGAGAGAGATGCGCACAGTTCTTGTTATTGGTCCAGTTGGAAAAACGCGAGCCTTCGGCGGCGGCCGCGCGGCGACAGGACGCGGGGCCTTAATTAAGAGTCGGCTGGTCTCTCTGGTGTTCCGCTGCTAATGAGCAGATAACGGCTGCCGCGCATCGCCGTCCCCTGAACAGACGACGCCCCCCCTTCTCCCCAATCTCGTACCTTCCCGCTCCCGCACTTTCCCCATTCGGCATCGTAATGCGAGCGCCCGAACGAACGAACGCAACCAAGGGACCGACCCATACAATAAGCGCTTGCACAGGCTCGTCTGTACGGCACAACAAGAGCGTTGTTCCAGGCGGAACATATCCACCACCTCTCTCTCCACGTCTCACTCTACTCCGTCTCTCCTCTGTATGTGCACTCGCTCGTTCCGACCATTCAGAGCCCCATCGCGAAAAAAAAAAAAAAAAAAAAAAAAAAAAAAAAAAAACTGCAGGAAGAAGGGCGCCGAGACCGGCGCGATGAATAGGCCGCACAACCGCAAAAACTCATTACGGACGTTCCCGCTGCAATCTGGCCCCATATATATATATATATATATATATACATGCGTGGCATGAAGTGTTTTCATCGTATGCCTTTCTTCTCTTTTATCCTTTCCTTCCCAAGGCACATTGCTCCACTTTAGCTTTCTCGCCTACTAACCGAAATTTTTCCAACGTTGCCTTAATTTTCTCGGCTAAATAAGTAAATAAACCGAAGAGCGCATAGCGCCCCTTTATCGACTAAAGAAACAGGACGTTCCCTTGAGGAGATAACAGCGCCGAAGAGCACCGCGGTTTTTTTTTTTTTTTTTTTTTCCCGTTGCGCAACAGACTGCATGCACGGGTGCTGCTTCCAATTTAACAGCCAGACGGCGAACGAACAACTTCTCAAGTTAGTTGAAAAGTTAGGAACGAGTTTGTTGAGCAAGAATCGCAAAATGTGACCAATCACATTCCGCTATAGAGATATAATAAATTAACGTAAAAAAAAAAGATGTTGAGCGAGGCGCATCGCTTTGTTCACCGTTCACTTCCACTCATGCGAGTGACGCAACAAGTCCCGGCGCGCGTTCTTTCGCCAATGCGTTACATACAGAATGTGGAGAGGCTGCGACGAAACCGAGGAATATGCTCATTCTATAGTCATGACGTCACGCGTGATGACCGACGCTTGGCGCCTTTTTTTACAGCGACGCTGTTTATGGCTATAGGGCTCTGTGGATTTTTCATGTGCGTAAGCAAAACCTCAGGTCCCTCGCGAACGCGCTCGTGCCACTGCTCGCGCGTTAGTCGTCGTCTTCTTCCACAGCTAGCTCGCCGGCGTCCCTCGGATATGCATCTTGAGTAGAATAGTCATCAATAGGCACCATTTTCAAGATCAGTAGGCTCCCAGCTAGATAATAAACGTTTCTCAAAGATTTGCCGCTGTGCGACCCACATCGGCCATGTCTATACATATATGTACACATTCGCACCACCCTCTCTTTGTCGGCGTTCCAAGCGCTTCCGTATCTAGTTTCCTTCCGCTCTCCCGTAGCGGCGGTGCCGTCGAAACGTCACGCGTGTCTAGTATCCTCCGGCTCCTCGGAGCGGCGGTCCCGTCGTCCACGCGAATGTATATAAAAAACCAGAAAGACAAGTTGCCGTCCTCCTTTTGAAAGTCACTTTTGTCGTAACGGGGAGGCCGCGTATAGTCCGGGCTCCCAAGGAGCAGCGCGTCTACGTGCTAAACAGCTTCGCTGATCATCCACCTTCACAGAGTGGAATGGCTCATGATCTTTCTCTTCCCCATTACTCGCTACAGGCCAAACAGCCATCCCATAAACAAAACATTTATTCAATCGATCAATCGTCTTCGTTGCAATGTGTGCGGGTGCAGCGGCCGCGCGCTAATCGCGGTCGCACCCATTGTCCTTTCGGAAGAGCGTACGCGCTGAGCGCGGCGGCGAAAAAAAAGAAAACACTTGATCTTGCTGTGACATGATCACGTGTTGGGCCGACTATCTCGGCTTCAACTGCGTTCCACAATGTGTTCCTCCTATTTGTTTCCTTCCTCCATGCCCGTTACATACCGGGCGTTGCGGCTCAGCGCATGGTATTAGAGAGCTTTAGATTAGAGGACGCAAAGTCCATTGTGGACCCTTCGCGCTCTTTTGTGCTCGCTTTGGATTCTTTTGTGTGGCCGGTGGTTAGCGTGCCCCAACGATTGGGAGCGGCTTGCGACCCTAACCAAAAACTAGTCTTCCCTACTGGCGCGCGAGAAGGTGCCACCGTATAGGCAACGTCCCATCGTTTAATGTATCTATGTTGTGCGTAGGGCATGACAAAGTTGACTGTCTTAAGTCTAAAAACACTACTATGGAAGCTTGGGCATATATTGGGTTCGACATTAGCAAGATTACCGCAACGCAGAACGAGAAACAAGTACAAAGAGACACATGGACGAACACGCAGGGGCCAAAATAGACGGTGAACACATGTTTGAGCGCTTCATGAAATCAGTGACATTCAACCCAAATGTAAAGCACGCGCACACGACGCCCCTCCATCGTCGTCCACTATTCTATTATTAAGATATACGTGCGCCCAGGAGAGTTTGACTCATGCGTGACGCCGACTACTCATTATTGCTTATTAGCCTAACAGTGTATATCAGAGTTGGGTCAGCTCAAACGAACGAACAAACGAATGAACGAACGAACACAAAAAAAAAAAATGTGCAGAGAACATCGTAGGTCATTGCCAATATAAGCGAATAGCTGAACGCTTCTAAAAGCTATTCGCTTTATTAAAGAAACAATGCTCTTGTAGGCGTACATTTGTTGCAGTAAGGATACATATCTAGGTAGCGTTTTTTTGTGTGTGTGTAAGTTTTCATAGCTTAACTATGCAGATAAACAGACAAACACATCTGTAGCGGTAGTACAGGTGGCTATACACATCGGCTAATTCGTCACACGCGTTTTGTCTCAATCCAGTAGCGCGATCGCCGGCGTGGAAGGCAACTGCCACCCTCCTTTCCTGCAGCCACCTCAGGGGGAGAGGTCGGCGTCAGAAGAGGAGGGCTGTTCTTCCCGCCCACTCTAACCGAGCACCGAAACCTTCAGACGCCGAAAAGCTCCCACGCGACAGCACGTGAGCCTCCAAAGAGCTACAATAGATGCGCCGCGAACACTCGGCACAACAAGCCCCGGGTGCGCCTACACTCAAGCCACTGGTTGCTGGTATTCAAGGCGTCAGATAAGCTTGCTATCAAACCAAAAGACGGAAAGCGAATGCAGCAGGACGGAAGAAAAGCCTTCCAAATTCGTCGCTGCCGCGAGCGCTTTATCGGATACTTTTAAAATAGGCGACGCGACTGCCTTGGCCAGTTACGCTTACCGTAGGCAAGCCGTTTGAGTCACAGCATAACCCAAGTAGGCTTTCCGGGTTTTTGGGTACGCACGCCCGCCTGTGCCCCTTTATCTAAAACTCCGCAATACCGAGTCGCAGCTCGAACGCGGTCTGACAGCTCGAAGGACCGGAAGGAGCGAAAGGAAGGACGAGACCCACGTCGAAACCAAAATCGTGACACGTCAAAAAACTCCCCCCGTATACTGCCGAAACGCGAAATTTCGCTTAATCACATCCGCTTCCTCTCCGACTTTGCTTCCCAAGTTGAACGTTGCTTACCACAGAAGAAATAAGCGCGCATTTAACCACGTTCAGTGGGCGGTGAAGAGCCTATACGACGGAGCAGGATTAACGAAGAAGACCTTCAATGAACGGACGGCACGGTTCACAACAATGGACGGGGGGAGATGTTCGGTAAAGATTACACATCTACATAATATAAGGAGGAGTAAACGCCCAACCGTGAAATTGCGAGAGGCAGCCCCCTCCCCCAACACCCGTCACTGTGTCCTGTAATCTGCTCACCATAATCGAAATGGACTAAGCCGTCAGATTATATATATCTCCATCGCGGGCCGGTTTCCCGGTATGCTCTAAAGGAAAGCTTCGCCAGTGAAAGTCCTAGCCGAGGGGTGGGATGAAAGCGGTGAAGGGGATCCGGCCCCAAATAGTAAAGCAGGGCGAAGCGGCGGATGTGGCAGAGAGAAGGAGTGGTCGAAAGACGGTACAGCAAATAGCTCGGAGAAAGCACGGTTTTATTCACGTATACAGTGGGTCTTAACTGGACGAAGGAATTTCCCGCGAATCCCCTTTGAAGCAAGGTAGTAGTAACTGGTGATACCAAGTTAGGTTGCTGCGTTTATTCTCGACCCTTAAGAAACGTTGTTCGCGGTAGGAAACAACTGAATACAACATAATCTTACTACCCTAAAGGGTAACGCTTTCATTCTACAGGGGGTGGTATGCTGGGAGAGTTGCCTTTACAGTTCTTCATTCACATTTAGATTAATTCTTTCATTCACGTTTCCCATACTATATTTAACGCCAAGCAGGGAAAGTGATTCCTCATTTACGTCTGGATCGGATACTTAGACATGCTAATAAAACATATTCAATCGATGGTTAATACACATTTAATAGGTTCTAACGGCGCAAGGGCACCTTTGGCCAAATCGAGCCGTCGCTATCAATATATGTTGCAAGGTTTTAAATATGAGCTTGTAAGTATTCTAATAAAAGGTGTACTGGGTATTGAACTTTGAACATGTGACATAGGTAAAGGCGTAAATGAACCTAGCTAAAAGAAGGTTGCTCGCGAAAGTTTACGTTCACCTAATCAAAAGCAGCTACGTGTATGAGTGACGAATGTAGATATCGGTGGTTAGAAGCGATGAGATGCCTCGAACCCGTCGGCAATGTGCGAACACACTCCATAATTTTTCTCTCACACGCTACGCATGAACCGCCACGAGAGAATTTTATCCGATGGCTGCGCGCCTCCTGGGACAACCTGACTTGGTTAAAGACAGCAGGGTGCACTGCCCTTTGAACTTAAACCCTTCAATATCGTTATTCGATGTTCGATATAGTTCCATGGCTCGCTACATCTCCATCCTGGATCGTGCCACAGCGTTCACTTACAGCACCAAGCTCTATAACACTCATATCTAATATTCATTGACTGTTTGTATGCGTGCGCGAGTGATAGGTTATACTCATATCTAATATTTATTGGCTGTGTGTGTGCGTGCGCGAGTGATAGGTTATACAGCACTGCTTCGGTAAACTTGCCTCGCTGGACCTAGGTGCAACAGTAATGCTGAGAGTCACCAAGGCTATGCTATTAAGAAAGCTATGTACGGAACAAAATTACGACCCGATCATTGCGATTATATACAGGGTCTAAACTTGAGTATAGGTATTGTCGCTTGAGACACTACGAAGTTAGTAGAGCAGGCGACAAGGACGCCTAAGGCCTTCTAAACAAGCAAAACTTGCGCACGCGGTCTCTGCTAAACGAAAGTTCTGGAGCAACCCACGCGATCGTAGTTTCAGTACTTCCCACCAAATATGCAGCGCAACGATACGCGTTCACCGGCTTCATTTACGGGCTCCATTTTCTATTTTATTTTTGTATTTCACACTTTGTTCAAAGGATGCTACAGCGCCAACCCGAGGGCTAACAGAGCAGCTAAAGCCAATTTCGCATCAAAACGTTCGCAGTAAGCAAAAAACGTTGTTTTGGAGTTGAGACAAACCTTCAACTTCTCATTATATTTTGAAACGGAGAGCAAGGCACGCACTCACCCATGCACTCACTCACTAGACGTTTAGATCGGACAGACGGAAGGCTTTATCCAGGGTGGGAGGATTAAAAGTTGATCCGATCGGGTAACGAGCGTATCCCATAGCGCGCCGCCATCGCTAGAGGGTGCGAAGGATTAAGCAGGGAGAAAACGGGATTAGGCGGCGCATAAATTCGGTTTCCCGAAAAAATAACGATCGATATACGCTATACAGCGCCGTCAGAGCGTTGCCGTGGTACCCAGCCACCGTGTATATTATACCTTCGAGACAGTGTCAGTTATGTGGGCCCAAACAGGCTCGCACACCGGAGCAGCAAGCGAGAGTAAACAAATACACTATACAACATCATCGCAAACAAACAAACATCGTTCCTTCGTAGAGCCCGCTTTACGTAACCGGCGAAGCATATCGTCAATTTTCGGCTTTATGGGTTTTACTCGCAAGCGGTGATGTCGTCAAGCCTAACTCCGAGAGACAGCGCGCCAGCACGGGCTTTGAAGCTAGAGCTCTGTAAACGAGTGTGCACCGAGTTTTACATACGCGCCGCTGGAGCCAAGGAAAGCACGTCAACAGCGGCTCGGAGGCTATAAAACAAACATAAAAAGGCTTAAATAGCTTCGCCTTAACGTCAAATATATCGTTATTATGTATCTCGTCTCACTAAAGCTAGCGAAATGAAGCGATGGTAAGCTTGCGCGGATCAATCGCCGACTTTAACACCAAGACAGCCACTTTAGATTTTTTTTTTTCGTTTTCTTTTTGTGAGTCTACGCTAGAGACCTTCACATGAAGGCTGGACATCGGCCCGCGCGGACGACCTTTCAAGGTTCGTCGTTACTCACGGTTCACCGAGTTTTCAGCCCAATTAATCAATCTAAATCTCACAATACATGCGCCTGGGCGCTCTCTGTATAAGCGGTTTATACGCAATACCTTAAAGGCTAAAAGATGTGGAAAAGATCCGGTGCCATACACACGGACATAAATCGTCGTTTATAGACTACGAGAGTATAGCTATGTGCGCCTTGGTTACGAGGGATAAGGTGGAAGCACAATGCAATGTAAAAGGGAAGGAGAGAGAAAAGAAACTGAAAGAGGCACGAGAGAGAGAGAGAAAAAAAAAAGAAAGACGTTACCACACTACTAATGCAAGTGCATCCACCACGCAACTGTCAAAAGCAGCATGCAACAGAGATTAAAAGGGAATAAAATCTGACATATATCATTAAACCTCGCTGCGCGCCGGAGCGGTTGGCCCAACTATTTCCCGCTTAAGCTTTTAGGATTAATGACTGATTGCTGAATGCGATCACACAAGAAGAGACACACAGAATATCCTGCGTGTCTCTTCTTGGGTGGTGTCCTGTTTCCAAAGTTTGCGCATTTAGCAATCAGTCATTAGAATGAACCAACTAGTCCCTCAAGACATTCTAATGAACTTTCAGTCTTCTAAAAAGGACGTCTGTCTGGAGCAGCAACCACACAAGCATGCATCACACGACCGCAAATTTGAGAGCAATAAACTAGCCGCGCTTTAAATCTCAATCCCTCCGCGCGCAAAGAGATAAAATATATAGATAGAGGACACGATAAAAGAAAACGAATGAAAGAAAATAAAAGGAAGCGCTGTGTACCTACTAAATGAATCGTGTAAAAAAATAATTGCTGAGGGTGCCCTCGCATGGCTCTCTCTCGCAACAAAACACAGCTTCTACCTGGAAAATAACCCGCGCATTAACTAATTGCGTAGCGTCTCTTCGACACCATTTTTGACGCATCGATCTTTGTTTTTTCATTTGCAGCGTTTCATTTTTCATTTGTTCCTCAAACCAACGTTGCTTCCCCTCGCCTGGGCCCTGCACATTCAGTGATTTAGGTGCGTTCTGAAAAGTAGATTAATTCTAACCTACAGTGTCGCGTTCTCTGTGCTTCCATAGTTCCGCCCCTGCGTCATATTATAGCAAAATATGTTACAATGTCGGGATACACGCCAACTAGCCCAACTTTTTTCTCTTGGTGGGCCAGAAGCAAAGCCCTGGGAGCCAACCAAGATAAGCAATAGCTTTAAGAACTTACATGACGATAACGAGGATTACGCAATGACAAAATGACAGCGCCGGCGATTGTGCTATTGATAGATCGATAGGCTTTGAATAGACCCCACTCGTCGTGCGTTTCGCCTCTCCCCTTTATTCCCATCATCACTCTATCATGCTCCTCTGTTTCCCTCCTCCTCCAGTGCTTGAAAGGTATGGCTAAGGTCGGCTGGCACTAAAAGAATGCAGCTCTTTGGCGAGCTCCGACTCCCAGTCCCCACATGGGCGGAGCCACCGGGCCGGCCCCCGTAAGGGGTGCCCAGGCCCCTTCAGGACCTTTAACAAAGTTAATTCTCTCTCTCTCTCTCTCAGGCCGAGCGCTCTCTTCCCTTCTCTCGATACTCTCTCTCTGACGACGGCTGCAGTGACCACGTGACGACGATGTCAATACCGGCAACGGCACGACGAATCACACCTAACGAACCCGTGATCAACACTAGGTGGTACAGGTTTCTAACGAGTTCTGCTACTCACAAAAACACGGCGACGCCCCGTTATAGCAGAAGTGCTGCCTATAGTGTTCGACGTCCCACCTCCGCTATCCGTCCCACAGAGCGCTTAAGAACGTGTCAAGAACATGCCGACGCCAATGTTTTCTTGAGAAACAGAAGCTACCAAAAAATAAAAAGCAGTATGTCCCACCCAGTCTTCGATCCCTGTTTCGTTACGGTGTGAACTGCCGCCGACGCCATGATAACTGCCGCCGACGCCATGATGACACCTGTGCCCGACGCCACAAAGGAGCTGGAGAAGGTACTTTTTCTCTACAGATATCTCTAACAAAGACCGAAAAATTACCGCTACTGCAATAGTCATGTCAGAACTGCATTACGCCTCCCCACCCCCCCTTTCCCCCTTCTCACGACATAAAAGCCACGGAGACGGCAGGCCCCCATCATCAAGGGCGGCAGCAGAGATGAAGCAGCAAACGACCGCGTTCCACAGCTCCCCTTCCACGAAAGACAGAGATCCTCGGTGATGCTGGCATTAAACTAAAGAACCATATAGAAGTACGCCCGCGCGGAGAGCGCGCGACATGCGCGAGAAATTGGAATCTGCGGGAGCAACGTCCTTTCAGACGCGAAAGAAAAGATGCGAGCTGGGAACGAAACGTCCGGCTATTACGAACATAAGGTGGAACGCAATGGAAAGGAGGGATATTCGGGAACGATGAGGAGAAATAGGGAGGGGGACCTGGAAAAAGACATCCGCGAGCACCTTCGGGCGGGCGCCGTTACGTGGCGCTATAAAAGACAAGAGGCGGACGAGCATAAAGGGCTAAAGCCGTGACGCAAACGAGCGCCACCACGAGCGACGGCGAAACTACGTCATCGCGGGAAAGAAAGGAAGCCGGGAAACAAAGCGACCCGAACGCGTATATAACTGCGGCGAAACGCGTCGCGCGCCGCGACTCGAAAGCGAAAGGTGTGCGCAGCCTCACGTGATGTAAAAACGACGTGTGTACAGTGAGAACACGAGGACGCCGAGATAGCGCGGGAGGGGTTGCTCGGGTCACGTTGGAATGCGATTTTCCCCGCACGGCTCTGGGGAGCAAAGCTGAGGAAGGGAGCGAAAGCGTTGGGAGCGAGGGATGGGGTTCTTCCCCATTGAGGAGCAAAGCTGGCGTAGTGGCGGCAGGCGTCGGGAATTTCTCCCACGTCTGTTCGGCCCCATTTGGTCGGTCCCGAGGAGCTGGCTGCCCCCTTTTTGGGAAAAAAAGAAGGAAAATGGGGAGCGCTGAATGAAGATGGCGAATCGCGTCAGACACGCCGCCGGCTGTGCGGGAGTGATTTTGGGCTCGGAACGCGAAATCGAGAGGGAAGAAAGGCGTGGGACGGCGCGCACATATCTCGCGAACACTTTTTGGGGGGGAATACGGGGAAAGAAGAAAACGCAACGAGGTTTAGCCGCGCGCGCGCGCCACGTTTTGAAGATGACAAAAAAAAAAAAAAACGGAATCTGAAATGACGGCTGCTATCCGCAAGGCAGGTGTTCGCCAGTCAGGGCACGTTGACAACGTCAAAAGGAGAAAGGAATGCGATCTTAGTTACTCCCACCATCATCATAACTCTTCTGGAAAGTCAGTTTGCATAAACATATCGCCATCATGGTGTTACTTCTGTGTCCTTTGGCGGGAGCTCGAGTTCACAAACGCCCTTCTTTATTAGAACCTCCGAACACGTTTCTCTACCGCTCAGTCCTCTCGATCACTCTCGGGTGCCAACAGCAGAGAAGGAGAAAGAAATGTCGCGTAGCAATACTCCGTGCAGAAAAAAAAAGAAGCGAAAGCTTTACTAAGGTCAGAAATAAACGCGTGCGAGAACTACGCAGGAAAGAAGAAAACGCCAAATCAGGTCCTCTTATAAGAATTCCCTGTAAGCTGCGCGGCTTTGCCTGTAACTTCCCCAAAAAGAACTCTCCAAAGTGATCGAGTGCGGTGAAATGAAAGGACCAGGCAGAGCAATCTCGCGGCAGCCGCTTCGAACACAATTTCTCCTACAATGCCTTCATCACCGACGGCGTCCTGTCTTTTTTTGTCACTCGGCCCCGAAATTTTTACTCGTTCACTGTCAGGTTTCGTATATAGCTGCCGGAGCGTCCGCACGAACAGAGCGACCTGAGAGGCTCTCTATACCTTTCCCTGCTTCCATCACATTCTTTCCTTTTTTTTTTCTCACTGTTGCTTCCGGGGAACTCATTACAACGCAATTTAGCACCCTAACGTCGTCGTCGCCGAGTCGCTCGCTGCGGGGTGACATCTGCCGGAGGCGTCCCCAAACTCGTTTCACAAAGTGCGGCCAATCGCCGGCGAGCGGCGCGCTCCCCTAACGAGCAGGGACGACTTTTACGCAAGGGAACAACGCGGAGAATGGTGCAGACTGGGGAGAAAAAGGGGAGAACCGCTGTAATGGAGCGAAATGGGGACGAAAAAATAAAACGAAGGATAACTAAAGAGTAAACGACGCGAGAGGAGAGAAATTGACAAAATGAAAAGAGGTGAGAAGAAGAGCCGCGGCGGCGGAGAAAGACGACGTAACGGCAATCAAGGAGTGTAGGCAGGTGCGAACGACGCTTTCGCTCTGGCCCGGCCGTCATAAGGTTCTCTTATAAACACCACCATGCGCAGGCTAGCTTGACTAAGGTAAAGAAGCGGACTTCGAGCAATAGAAGCAGATGAATACACTCCAAGGACAAAGACGAAGCAACGATTTTATGTTAAATAGTAGTCGACAGAACGAGGAAAACCGTTGGCTTCCGTCGACTTCTCAAGCCTCTTAGGCTACGGCAATGGTTTCGAACTCGAGGCGATGCCGTCGGGTACACGATGCGCCAATATGAACGGTGACCCCAGGTTAGAATTTAAAAACGGTAATGTTTCGTGTGTCCGCGCTGATAGAAAAAAAAAATAAAAGAAGAGAAAGTGAGGGGGAAAAATCCACTAAATTGCGGCGTTTGTGGCACGCTGTAGTGGAGGGTCACGGATTAATTCTGACTACCTGCGAAACAATAAAGTCGATCTGGATCAATATTTTATTTGTGTATAATGGAAGTATACAATCGTTTACTGATTACGCTCGTTTACCGTTTACGCGAGTGCTTTGGCATTTCATGCCCATCGAAATGTGGCCGCCGCGCCGGCGAATCGAACCGACAACCTCGCGCTCAGCAGCGAAACGCCACAGACACTGAGCTACCGGGGTGGGTCGTAAATAAATAAATAAATAAATAAATAAATAAATAAATAAATAAATAAAGAAAGAAAGAAAGAAAGAAAGAAAGAAAGAAAGAAAGAGCCTGCGTGACTCGGCGCCGCGTATGCAAGATTAAATGCACACTGCGGTTGCCTGCCCACGCAAGTGCGCACTGATGTTTCAATTCCAGGACGCACGCGATGGATGCGAAGAAATTGTTTTCTTTGTTTGTTTTTACCAGGTTCCGACGCTCTTCGGCTTTGTTTGCAGTCGATATCGTATGCTTGCTTTCCAGAAGGCCGAGTTATTCGTGGCGTTGCACAGAAAATATAGTGAGGGGCTTGTTACGTAAACGGAATATCGTTGTTGTTGAATAGCAATGAGGCTTAGACTAATCAGCGGCCTAATCCCGACTAACCTAATGAAAAACGCGCTGTCATCTTCAGCTTAAAGAATTTCGACATTTCTTCTCGCTGAAGAGTTACGTGGTCGTAAACGAGCTGCTTAATATATTTTAACTTAGCGCTTCTCGTCGATTTTTACATGATGATAGACAGTCAAAGTAAGAAGTTGTATATCTTTCTATGGATGAGACGTTTCTGCTTTTCGGATGCGAAATTTCCTCCCGGTAGGTTATGTACGATTCGTGAATTTAAAGGTGTCCCGTAACAACACGTGAGCTATGTGACTGTCGCCGCCGTTAATGGGTGTGTCAGTGCGCCAAGCAGACCGGCAGAATTTGACAACGCTTTCTGTTTCGATTTCTCTAAACACACACTGAATAAAGGGAAGCTTGCTACTTGCGGCGATTTAGCTCTTCCGGAAAAAATCAAATATAATGCTGCGTGGTGTGTTACACTTGCTTAATACGAGTGTTATAGAGAATAAGAATTTTTTTAAACACAGATTAACCAAACGCAAATGAGTATATGGGACTACTTTCTAGAGCGCCGTAACGCGCCTCTGACCTCGGCAGCTTTCCCTTCATTGTCACAGGATGTCGGCGAGAACAGTGGCCAGCTGTCCAAATCTCGGATCATTGAAGACTGCCACATTCAGAAACCACAAGACAAATACATCAGCCATCCATGAATACATACATGATAAATACAGTATACTTGACAAGTGCCAACGCGTTGATGGTATGTGCATGCCAAACGGTGCGTCATGTGCAAAAAAGGAAGGTTTTCTCTGTTGTGGGGTATTCTTGCACTGTGATAAGCTTTCCACATATGTGTCGTTACTTTCTGAATAAAAATTAGCTGCGAGTTCGGCGCTTGTGTGTGTCCTCCCGCCCTACGGTCTGCGTGAAAGTTGCGCTGTTTTATTTAAATCACGTCCAAATGTACGGCCCACAGGGTGGCGCCCTCTGAATTTAAAATGCGGATCTCAAAGGCTATGCTTTTGTTGGCTGAATGCGCCGGACGCGATTGCGGGAGCCGGAAACACGTAATAGACGCCGGGTTTTTGACACCACCCGTACGCATAGTGCGTCGCACCTAGGGATAGCTTCGATGTTGCGTCCACGAAACCTCGTACAATGCCCGCAGGCCACGGTGTGACGCCGGCACCTTGCGAAACGCGGCGGCGCGTGGAACTACAGACCGTTTTAAAGCACACAACTACAAAGCCATGGTCTTCGAGATCCCCGGCTACAGGCGCCGGCTGCACGTCACCCGGTCTCGGAGGTCAGTCGAAAAACCCACAGAGTTTCCTACAAGCACTACTAAGAACATTGGCGCTACAGCATCTAGGAAATCTGCAGTATGACATGAAAATCGTGGGTAAGTACACGTATTCGTCTAAACTTCGTGTATCAGGCTTGTCAACTGCTTCGTACCTTTGCAAATTGATCATTTGCAAGCAAAGTATTGCATCATAACCGCAGCAATTTAACAATTACCATTAGCACACACAAAAAAGGCCTAATTGCTAAATAAAATATTTCATTGGAAGTTTAGAAATATAACGCTAGTAAACATGAACATCTCAAGCCACAAGCACCAAGATTAGACAAATCCATGTACCCTTGATTTCCACAGCGACTGATTGAACGATTGCAGCGCCAGAGTGACGTACTGCCAAGGTGACACATTCTGCCTAGGGGGCGCAGTCGTCGGATGAGGGGAGCGCGACCATGGAGAACACGTGAAAGGGCGCAGTGAACAGGAAGGAACTTTATAGAAGGAAGATATAACGAGCAAGAAAAGAACAAAAGATTGGAACAAAGAATGGTAAAAAAAGAAATCCAAGTACGGAGCCGTCCGTAGTGTTTCCACGCTGAAAGGTGAAGAGAAAGAACGGTGCAAAGCATCGATCGAACGGTAATCGCAGAGAAAAGCGATAAACATAGAAGGGAAATCAATGAGCAACAAGAGCGAGACCGGCTCTGAGGGAAAGGCGAGCGACAATTCCTGGTCGAAGACAGTGCCCCGGAGGCATATATACGACGCGACGCGAGTTCCATTCACTACACAGGGGGCGGCCGAAGTTGCCGACGAGCAGCGCAACAGGTCAAACGGAGCTGAACGCATCCCGAAATTCACAACGGAACGGTACTACAACCACAGACCGAATTCTCCCGGGTGAAATGGTGTTATGCGTACGTACAGCCGCCCTCAGAATATTTCGTAGCAAGGAAGATCAGAATACGTTAAACTTTCTCGCGACTTCACCACAGAGCGTGTCAGGAACGTGATGATTCTACGGATAAGTATATCAGCTCTACCTTTCGGTTGAAGGACCTGCGTCTATCGGCTGCGACGAAATTTAGATGTTACTCGGATCTCGTGTTCCGAAAAGACTGGAGGGAGGGGAGGTACGCACACTGTCTTGCTTTATGCCGGTGCAGAAGAATCCACATTCGGGATATCAAGTTAGTACTGCTTGAGCCGTTTTTCACCGGATGACCATTCTTATTCAGTCAACGCCTGGCACGAGACGCGCCTACGGTATGCGAAATTTCTTGAATGTTGTCGCCGGCTTAATAGCGAAAGAGTCCCGTCTAATCAGAGCGTGCGCACTACGCGAATATTGTCGTACATTTTCTATAGTGTAAGCGTAAACAAACGACTAACTTCAGAATGTACCGCGATACACGTGTAAATATATATTTGACGGCCTCAACCCATTAGTTAAAATTCGACGACGTACAACTGCATGCACTCGCCACTAGCGTTTTGATTTGAGTGTTGTTTGTCATTCTGGCCACAAGTTCGCCGCATAAAGTGTTGGATTCTTAACTGACACTACTGACAGTGCTCAGATTACAGTTTACTCTGTTGAAAACAGCGTTATGCGCTATATGCATACACGGATTCATTAAGACGAAACCATTGGAACGTATCGAGTCAAACGTCGGTGTATAGAGAGCTTGCCCGGATCCCTTTTACATAAACTCACACATGGATAGACCGACTAACTCACAAGCCCGCCTTTTGTGTGGGAGGAGAAATTCAAGTAACGTGCACTTCTTCCACGGATCGCAGGTCGATCCCCGGACCCTCTTACAAATTTCTACCGTTCGCCTACTGGTCTACCGCCGCGTGCTTGTAAATCCCCAATGCTTTCTGGACAACAACGCTTGTCTCGCCCCTTTGGTGGCCATGGTATCGCGATGCAACGAGATACGAGCGACTGTTTCCGACGTTTGCAATGCTGCAACAGTCAAATATCGTCTACATTGTGCAAACTTCAGCTGCAATGGCAATCTGTTCCCACGGCGACCGCACATCACAGCGACAACTATACCGCAACGTGGCGAGAAAACAGCGTGCGAACGCGTAGCGTGTGGACCGCTTTCTATGACTGCGAACCGCCGACCAGACCTGGCGCCGGCCGACCGGAGCCGTAAGCGGTCGCGGCACAATTAAAGCATTGGAATGTTTTAGACTTTACCTTAACCCATAAACTTCCGCCCTTTAAAGGGGTACTAAAGAGAAATACTAAATGAACTTTGATTAGTAACCGTCATAACCAATTTAACAGGCGACCCCGGAGAATACACTTCGACAATCCTATATACTGTTCATTCGCATCTCCTTGGCTTCTTTTATTTCTTTTTTTCCCCCATCTTACATACCCATTTTCCCTGCCTCCAGTAAGGCGTGGTGAACCGGAGATATCCCCTAGTTAACGTGGCCGTTTTATTTCTCTCTCTCCCTCTCTTAGGCCGAGGTTACAGCGAGGGAATCGCGAAGCGTCACGCTGATGCGGTGACGTCAGCGGCGCCATCACGCTCAAGATACACTGGAGATTAGTTACGAGGTTCTCCGCGCTTTCGGAGGAGGAGGAGTAAATCGAGAAGCACTCACGGCGAGGTACTGGGGCGTGACGGTGCCGAGGTTGACGAAGTTGGCCATGGTCCACAGGTTCGTCATGACCTGCTGCTGACGCTTCTGCTCCTTCTCCTTCTGCGTGTCGGCGAACTTCACCACCATCGGGTTGTTGCAGCCCTGCGGAATATAGGAAGAACGGAGTTTTACAGAAGCGATACGCGCAACGACAAACAGAGGCACCAGGAACGCATGCGCGAGCTATTCGCAACTCAAATGAACTGCAGGGGGCGCTGCGAAAACTGACCGCGTCTGGCTACACTGTGCAACATGGCGGCTATACGGAGGTCCCCCTATCGCCGCAACCGCTGTGTTGGATGTACAGTACACTGTAGTTTGATGATTTTTGTCCATTGTGATGCCAGTATGCACTGTTTTGTGGAAGGAAAGCGGGTAGCTTACGCCGACCAAGTCATTTTAGCCGATCTGAGAGAGGCACAGTGGGTAATGAGGCTGAAATGGTGGCACGGTGTGTGCAAACATCTGGCGTGACAGCGGACCCGCACGAGATTCTGATGAAAATCACCGATGTATTCTTGAACCCATTGGTTGTGGAAACGAAGTACTCGTGCACTGTCGGATTGTCGGAAAAGTACAAGCACGTTTCTGCTGCTTTGATTCACTGTGAAGGCGCGGATAGATAGTCCGGCGTTTCAAGCGTGCGAGACAGCGGCCGGCGAAGTTGGATACGTCACGCTGGCCTCGCCAGGATTGCCGAAATCTTACAACCTGCTCAGTTTGGCACGTTTAACATGGCCCGCAGCAGCGCACCGACTTGCTCGATCAGCTGTTGCCGCTGTACATGCGGATAAATGTGCAGCCGGCGCGCATGCACTTTCTCATTGTTGTTCGTTCGGCGAAGGCGCAAACTCTGCACGCACTTTACAGTCCAGAGAGCAAGCGAACCTAAAATCAAGCTTTGCATTTTCTCGCGAGCATGCACTACGAATCTGTGGCAAACCTTTCCCGCTACTTTTGCGTTCCTGTTGTCTATTTTACATTCAAGATTTGCGCAACGTGACTGCTGTTTCGCTTAGCTGTAGTTATTGCAGTAGTTGGCGCATTGTTTCTCTCGTAGAGAACAAAACGATAAATAAGAAATCGAAAGATCTGCTTACTACAATAAAAACACATTTGCACACCATGTACAGGTATGGCTTGTGCTGCGTGGCCTGACCATGACTGATTACTCATCCCCGCTTTCTACGAACATGTCGCTTATGGCTGCTGTGAAAACTAATGAAATAAAACGAATGTTTCCGTGTAAGTTAATGTTAACTAAGCTACTGCATTATGAATCTAATTAATTTTCCATGTTATTGTATAATTGACGTATCCTGCACTTTAAGTGGCCAAAACTGTGTTCGCCTCTGAACTGCCAATTTCATTCATACACTGATAAGGCATACAATTGCTTTGATAATTACGCACTTTCAGATAAGCGAATGCTAATTTGCACTATTTACACGGGTAGCATGTCCACGTCGCAATGAAGGTGTACCGCTATGCCACCCCATAGTTATTTTGCACGCTGGCACGTACGTATTGTGCTTACATAGAACGATTTATTGTCGTTACCCGGGAGTACCTGAAACTCCGATGTACCGATTTTCACTGATGTACCATACGCGGTAGTTCCACGTTGTGCACCGCATGTATCCGATATAAAAGCTTTAATCAAGGAAAGCTTGAGTACCGCGGCGACATTCGCATCATAAACTCCATTACCACGCCGGCTATCACATGAAACTGCATGCACGCATACGCTGAACGTTATCACGATGGTTGTTGCAGCCCTGCGGAATATAGGAAGAACGGAGTTTTACAGAAGCGATACGCGCAACGACAAACAGAGGCACCAGGAACGCATGCGCGAGCTATAGCCGAAGGCAAATCCGTTTACTCGTACCGCTTACGCGGAGAATACTGGAGGCGCGAAGTGCTGGCGGTACCATCTATAGTGATGCTGAGCTCGACTAGAGCCCACAAAACTAACGGCAATGATTATGATCTACTTACTGTTGGTGTAATAGACGTAGGCAGAGACAATGATTAGCTTGCAGTTGCGGTTTTTAATGCCGATTAGCATTCCTAGGGTACTTCATAAACTTTCCATTTCTTTTTTTTTTTTTTTTTTTTTGTTACAGCGAGGACACTATTGTAACGAAGAACTACTACTATCACGTTGTGTTTGAACATAGAGTCGCGAAATGTCACTAGCAACGCTACTTGTCATCTGGTGTTCGATATCTCGTTAATGGGAATAGCGAGCAGATTTTAATATGAAATAAATTTAACTATAGTCCGTATAATACAGTGGTGAAGCCTCGCACTTAGGATCAAGTTGTAGGCGGCAGCAGAAGCACTGCGACGGGCATAGGAAAGGCGGTACGCACACATATTTTGAACGCGCAAGAGAACACACTAGAAGGTCGCGAAAATTAATCCGGGGCCTTTTAACTGCGGCGTTCCTTGCAGTCCATAGCGAATATGGGACGTTAAAGTGCGTCAATTATTAAGACTCGTGTGTAACCTGAAATGTCAAAGGGGTAATTTAGGTCCATTTATTTTCCTTCGAAATACAATAGCGCTGTCGCTGAAAGGAAACAACGCCGAACATGGAGAGGTCGGCAGCACCTTCCAAATGCCGCGTTCACCGCGATTGATCCATTGATCTGCCACATGCAATAAAGACAGCGGCTAAGCAGACAGTGGCAGTTATTTTTCCCGCGCTTCAAAAATCGAACGCAGCAACATCCGGCGTATATCGGCGACTCGCGCATGAACATGCAAAGGACGATGGAGGCTATAATGGGCAAATACAGCGGGAACACCAAACCAATTAAGGAGGTGCGAAAATCTGTATAATTACGCAGATCCAATGCACGTGTTGAGTCTATATGTGAAGCGAAGCTCCAGCGAAGTGGTTAACGAAGTGTCCTACAACTAACGGGGATGAGTACAATTGTGCTTACTTTCATCCTGTGCAAAAGTGTGATCTTGATGGAAGGTCTATGCTTATGCCGATGAAAGAGCCATCGGCTACGGTATGGCTCGAACACGCGGATCCGGCGCATGACAACGAAAGAATGAGAACGATGGAACGACGGCGACGGCACGGCGTGCATGATGGCGCACAATGGACGAGCCCTTCTCAGAACACGCAGCCGTCTCTCCTTACTGATTGGCTGGCTGACACAGAGGCCTAGGCTCCGCTACACGGCAGGGGGTTGGCGCGAGTACACGTGAAGAAAAACACGGGAAAAGAGGGGGGGGGGGGGGGGCGCAGTGTGGAATACAACACTCGGATCCAACGGCGCCGTAGTTTTTCGTGCGGTGCAATGCAGCGAGGTGGCCGACGGCTATGGCGGCGGTCGATGCTCGGAAATCGAAACTATACGAAGGTGGAGTTGGGTCGGAGGAGGAGGAGCGCGGAGGGCGCATATGCAGGCGGCTGAAGTTCGCGGGAAACACACACGCGCGAATTCGCACGCAAAGGGTAGCGGAAGAGAGAATGAGGGGGGGGGGGGGGGTTATACCGACCCGGAAGTTATCGATCGAACACAACAAGTCTGCGACCGCTATAGGAAGAAAGCGATCGTGCGGAAGGACAGTACATACTTATTCTTTGTGCTTTCAATGGAAACTGCCAAGTGTACATCGACTACGATGGAAACGCGGGTTAGTTGGTACGACTGTATACGAATGGTAAAGCAGCCCCCAAAGACACGGCGGAAAGAAGGCGTCAGGCACACAGCCGCGGAGTTACACGACTTCCGCCCGCGTCGCCACTTCCGATCGCCGCGACGTCATCTGAAGTCCGACGCCACGCTGCACGTTTTTTGAATGGTTAAATTTAACTAAATGCCCATATTCCCCCGGTAACCCACCCCTTTATTTTGCTGAATGAATTGAAGATTCATGTTATGATTACTCGCGCTACAGCTCAATCAACCAGGAAGAAGAAGAAAAAAAAGAAAGCCAGGAGGAATGATGTTACAGTACTCCTTTCATATGTACTGCATGCGATTCACAGCGCGGCTCTGTAAATCGCGAGCTCGTACATACTTTCTCATGTAACACTATGCAAACGTCGGTGGTAATGGTTACCACGATGGCACGTGATCGTCGAAGCGGTCTGACCGTGCTCGAACAGGGCGACTTGGCCTTCGAAATCCGAGTGAGCGGCGCTGCAAATGTTACTGGAAAACAACGCGACCGGCACGGTTATTTTCAGGTAGCCAGGGAAGAGCAACTCCCTCGGAAACAAGCATCCGGGAACGAGACTCCGCGCACGAAACGCGTGGAAGCGAAAACGACAAAGACTGCGATCCGATCGCACATAAAGACGGCCGCTCTTTGGCGTCCTGGCGCGCGCTTGGCGACTAAACTGCATAAATATGGCTGTGCCCCGCCTCTCGAACGAACCTCTTAGTGCTCAGAAGGAACAGCTCAGCCTTATCGTTCTCGCCGCTTGCCTTTATTCCACCCCTCCCCACTTTCGCACGATTTCCGCGCGAGTACGCGGGCCACTGCCGTTACAGACTAGTCTCGGGAAGCCTCCACGATGCTGCGCTCGGCGAAGCAAGCATAACGCGCGTTTACGACACCCGTCGAACGCGCGCTCGGTTCACGGCCAATTTGCGAACGGAGAGATTAGGCCCGCGTTCGACGTCGCACGTGGCCGTTAAGAAAGGTCCTTACACCACCTCCTCACCAAATCCGTGCAGCGCGGCGAAGGCTACAGCTACGTACACTCGATTAGCCAGCCCTTGCTCAACTAAGTCCAGGAAGGAGGTGCGGCACTTCGCTATTCGTTTCACCGTGCTGCTGCCTTCCGCGCAGGAACAATTAGCAGCATCCCCCTGCATTCATCAGTGAGGCGGCGCAGCTGCAGCTCGCGCCGGCGGTGCCGTGCAATCTGCACGAGCGAGAACTGACACTCAATTCTGGCTTGAACCAAGTTACTGACCTTATACTTCACTTCGCCTACTCCAGTGCAGTGCTCCGAAAGGTGCACACCGGTCGTGCTAGCCAACCAGAACAGAGAACCAGAAGAAAGGCGCTTTCACTGTTCCGCCTCTGATCGCTCCACAATGAATGAAAGTTTCGCGGATGCTTCAGTGAGGCACAATGAGCGAACCGTCCCGCCTGCTCAGAACTGCTCAGGCTGTCGTTACGTGATTGGCCGACACGAGCACCAGCCTTCGCTGCATTGAACGCGTCACCCAATCACCAACGATATTAGAAACCGAAAAAAAAAAAAAAACAGCGAGCGAAACTCGGAGGCGACGGGAAGATGCAAGACAAACCGGCGCGCGCTTACGTCACACCTACGTCTTTCGGCCTGATTTACCATTCGTAACGTCGAAAAAAGTAGCCCAAGAAGCTTCCATTCCAGTAATGAGAGCCGGCTGAGTTTTCCACAAAAGGCAGGAACGAGGGCTCGCGCGCCGCGAATCATTTCCGCCAATCTTTCATCCAGTCGGCGTCGCGCAGGGGTCAATCAGCGACGGACAATCGGCAAGTCCTTCTTCGTGTTCTCTTTTCGCGGTTGGCTGACGCGACGGGTAGCTCTCGCTGCGCGGAACTATAGTGATGCGAGAGAGTATACAGAGCGCGATTGAGTGCGGCGCGCTAACAAGTCTATAAGCGAGAGGTGCGCGATCGAGGTCGTTAACCCCTGGGCCCAATAGAACTTAGCGGACAACTCCTCCGTGTCGGCGACACTGTATGCATATATATTTGCATGTTCTCAACGTATTGAAAGCATATGCGTGACGTCACAGAGTACGCGCCTGTCGACGTTTCGCCGTTACGTCGCCAGCAACAAAGCCTGACCTGAAGAAGGAAGGGATGAACAAGTAGGTAATTCAACGGCGCGAAATAGACGCGGACATGGGACACGTAAGGGAGGAAGCGCGCCGACTGAAAGCTCGATTTTATTCCGAACAAAAATCGATTTTAAGTATATGTAGATAGAAGTTGCGCAATAACGGTGAACACACTCGTTAAAAAAAAAAAAAGCAAGGTGCATTCATTCGAAATGAAATATGACACAGATCGCATTAGCTAAAAGACACACGTACATAGTTTTTCCAAGAAAAGCAGTTCCTTATCGAGAAGAGAGACACAGCATATGCGAGCTTCATCTTTCCCCTTGTTGTAATTAATAGGCCTGTCTTGCCACTTTCTCAGTTTTACCTCGACCTTTGCCGATGACTTTGTCCCAAGTGAACCACCAGAGTAAGCACTCGAGAAAGAAAGAGGTAGCATAGAGCACAGAGTTTCACACAATTACTAGAGGGAACTGTCGCGCTAGAGTTTACGGGAGCTGCCAGCTGGCCAGTTTCGGCCAGCATGGGAATCATGGGTAGCACACATGCATTTGCCTAAACTTCGTCCTTTTGAGTTTAAACGGCTTCGTGACTTTGCAAAGTGATCGTTTTTAAGAAAGTATATACTGCGTTATAAATAATTAAACAGTCATTAAAATTGTCCGTCGGCAGGACTCGAACACAGGAGCGCTAGCACAGTATATATAGCCCGATATATTGCTGTAAAGTCTCGCTGTAAAACGCGCATACAAACTGAGAAAATGGGGAGAGGAGGGAGAGGAGAAAAGGGATAAGAATGCGGCCCACGTCGATCGCCAACGGATAGCACCAAGGCGTCCCAATTCTCCGCCCAGCGACGTCAAGGGAACGCCGTGGTCCAGAGCTAGTTGACTCGTTCATGGCGCTCGCAATAAAAATTGGAAACACGGGTCTATTTTCATGACTTCACGGTTATAAGCACCCACACGCGTTTGTTAGCTAGAAGTGTTGATAAGGATTCTAGATTTAAAGCCACGTGCACCAATACTCGGCGGGTGTATACAGGGTGTCCCAGCTAACCTTAGTCAAGCGGTTACAAGAAAAAAAAAAAAGAACATAAAAGAAAGGGTTAAGAAAAAAAAAAAAAAAGAACTGCGAGATACCATTGGGCGCCAGCCGGAGTTCCTACGGAGTTCAGGCAACAGACCTCTGACGAAAGAACAAATTAAAAGACCGAACAACAGTCTTAACTGTATCTTGCACCGTGTTTTTTTTTTTTTAAATCATCTTTTTTTTTTATTTGAACAGCTTGGCTAACCTTAGCTGGGACGCGCAGTATACTCAAATCTGACCTGACCCGCCGACCTGCGATAGAAGTAACATAGTCTGGTATTGCTGCGTTTCACTGACCACCGCACACGCAGTGCGTAATGGTTGAATGTGGAGCAGTAAACAAGACAACGAACATAGTTAATATGTATTGTGATAAGAATGGTTCATTCGCCTGTCTGGGGGTAAGTGATTGAGGGAAAGGAAATAAAATGATTAGCGGAGACTGAGAACGAAGGAGCTGTTATGCTCTTTCTGTGATGGTTAGTTCGAAGAATGAGAAAAGCGTATATACCTATAGAAATATAAGGATGGAAGACAATGCCGTGGGAATTCATGTACGCAAGACAGTATGTGTAGAACGAGAACAAAATTAAAAACGAAAGAAAAATAAAAAGACCGTTGGCTGAAAAGCCCGTCTGTGAACGAAACACCTACGAGCAGCAAAAACAAAGACTGAAAGAAAACACCAACAACAACAACAACAACAACAACAACAACAACAACAACAACAACAACAACAACAACAACAGAGAGCTCGATGCGTTTTACGGAAACGCGCAGCGCGAGCGGCACAGAGCACTCGGAATAATGTCGCGCTTCTTCGCTCGCGAGAAGAAGTCCGAGAGGAACTTATCTCGTTTCTCCACTGGCGAACAGCGCAGACGAGCGCAACTCAACTTTGCACTCAAAACAGCGAGCGCGGCCGGCTGCGGAGCCTTAAAGTGGGCTCCACTGTGAGGCAGGCGAACAACTCGCAACGCGCGCACTTAGCGCCGATGTGTGGCGCATGCGCGCTTTCCTCGCTGACAACTCGGTTGGCGAGAGCGCTGGCACCAGACTTAAACGAGCGAAGACAAAGCGGTAGATAGACAGGAAAGGCGAAAACCGAATAGTGCCAAATCAGCATCTTCTTAAACTACGCGAAGACTTGTATAAACATTTGCTTATAGATTACATACCGTAGTGCATAAATGCCGTCGTTTCTTGTTTTGCGTTCACGCTTTCATGTTTATTCTGAATTCTGGATTTACTAGATTTCTTTTTCTCCGGCTGATTACGCTTTCGCGTTACTTTGATTATTTGCGTTAATGCGTACGCCACGCTGTTCGCGTGCTGCCGATTAATGTATACGTCCACATGGAATGTTTTGCTGGGATGAAGTGATAGTAATGTTGGGTTCCGAGAGCTACAGTCCTTTTGCACCTCGATAGTGAAGACTAATGAAACATGCGCAAATATAAGGCACGGAAAAAAGAAGGAACGAACCTCCTTCCCCTCTCCTCCCTCCAATCGCGAACTCCAGTAACCCTGACCCCATCAATTATAACGAAACGCCGTTTGGAACTCGTACTAAGTATGCAGGCTATACAAGCATCATCGCTTGCCTGTATTTAGATGAGCGAAGTTTATAGGCTGGAAAACAGTTCTTTGAACATTGAATTAGAGAAAAGAGGTTTTATGATGAAAAAATGTATTTATTGAGGGATGGCTCGAAGGCCTATTATGTGGAATAGGAAAAAGGAAAGGGGGTTGACTGGTCTTCAAAAAAAAAAAAAAATTTTTTTTTCGACACATCTAAGCAGGTATGTATACGTCAGCGTGACGTCAGATGCCTCAAAGTGTTTTCTCGTGTTTGGGCCATTTTCACCCACCACACGGCATGCTCATTATACCCATCGCACACCGTACACTGCAGATTGCACTCAGCCTGAGTAAGATTGCGTAAATTATTCACAGTAATTAGGAGAGCACTAATCGTGTTTCGAATTACAAGTTGCTTGAGCCCTAGTTGAGTGATGAAGTTAGGAAATTCGCAGGCGCAAGTTGGAATCAGCTAGCGCAAGACAGGCGTAATTGGAGATCGCAGGGAGAGGCCTTCGTCCTGCAGTGGACATATATATATATATATATATATATATATATATATATATATAGGCTGCTGCTGATGATGATGAGCCCTGTCTTACGCCTTGTGCAGATATGTCTCAGTATATCGCGTCGGCGACTCCTCCTTCGGTAAGAATATCATTCAATCCGAAACCTCAATCTGATATGCGTTAGGATCATTTTTCGAAAAATATGAAGGCAGATGAGGTTCGAAAGAGGAAGGACGCATTCCGCGCAGCAGTAGGCGGAACTTTCATTAGTCTAATACATTATGGAGATTCAGAGAGAAAAAGAAATTTCATTTCATTTTGTTCTTCCAAAGTCTACGCAAATGAATCTCACACATGCAAGCAGCAGACAAAGGAGCTCCAGAACTTGAGATTACGAATCCCTAACAGACAAGGCCAGCCCGTTCACATGCTGATCTCCAAGCTCCGCTACCCAGAGCTGCCCATTAGAAAAGCAGTGACTAACTGATTGATTGGTTGACTGAGGGAACAAACTTTTTCCGGTTTTACTTCCCAATGTATCCAAAAGAATACAATTAAATTTGGGGTGTTTACGTGAAAAAAATCACGATCTGATTATGAGGCCCGCAGTAGTGGGGTGGCTTCGAGTCAATTTTGACCACCCGGGTTTCTCCAACGTGCACCTGAATCTAAGGCCACGAGCGTTCTTTAGCACTTCACCCACATTGAAATGCGCTGTTCTGCAGCGCCCGGTGGAAGCGACACCGCGGGTGTCTATCCATATATTATCGCCAACTTGCGCGAATTCAAACGCCGTTTAAATATGGCTGTCGCGGCTGTGAAACAAACGCACGGGTCGGCGCTCATCAGCAAAAGGCCACAGCAAGCGGGCTGAGCCAGTGATGTGGATGCCACCCGTCCGCTCGACACTATCGACGACTTCGCCGCCCGCGCAAGGGGAGAAATTAAGCGGGAAGCGGTTCCGGGGCACTTCCTTATTTCGGGACGTAACGCGAGAAAAAGCGGGCCCCACGGGGACTCCCCCTCCCTCAACCCTTCCCGTCTAACTGGGCGAGAGAGAAAAAGGAAGTCCTTGCCTCCATGGGCATCTTTCCCGGCGCCTCTTCCCCCGTTAGCCCAAACTCCCAAGCCTCCCGCGGGAAATTCTCTCCAATCGGAGCAGGCGCGCGGGGCTCCCTAATCTCCACGAACCTCAGGCAACAGCCTCGGAAAGGATCTCGAAAATGGGAAGGTGGGGAAGCGAGCGATTCGCGGGAAGAAGTACAAGTAAAACCGAGCGAGGGAAATGGGGAAGGGAAAAACGACATAGGGAAAGGGGGCGACAACACGCCGTCGACGCGGCGAAAGCAATCATCTGGCTGTGTTTGACGCGAAAAAAAAAGAACTCCCCCAAATTTGAAGGAAATGTTTATACAAGTAATTTCTGGAAACATACTTCAGACACTGCGTCAGCAGTTAGTGATCGCAGCAGTAGTTTAAAAAAACGCAAACATAGTCAAGCGTTATACAGGGCCGCTCACTGGGATATATATATATCATCTATATGGTACCGTAGTTAGCGTTCCCTCATTGCCGGTTCCTAAGAAAGCATTTAAACCTGCTTTTCAGGGTATGTTACTTTAATATTTGAGGTGATCGCACGTTACGCAGCCAATGCACTCAACCGGATCCCGTAATTAACGCCAGAGATAAACACCGATTATCTTAGATTCATTTTTTTATGACATGAGTTATGAACAACGTATGTGCAATACATTACAGAACGCACGTATCGCGAACAGAAATTTCGCGGGATAAAATAAATACTGGGACTTCTTCCGGAAACGACATGGCACTTAAGGGGTCAAGAAAAGCAGCGTTTAAGGTCTCGCTATCTATTTTAACGGATCGGCAGCAGCTAAAGAAGGCAAGCTCGCGCAACAAAGACGATCGCCGCAAATATTCTAACGGGCAAACAAAACACCAGGACAAAAAAAAAACAAAAACAAAAAAAACCAAGGAAAGTATGCGAGAAAGAATGGGAAGAAAAAGAAACACCTGCCGCCAGTCCGTTAGAGGAACACCGGCACACGATGAAGGGCCAAACAATGAGCCGCAGCGAAGAAAGACGGTGCTAAGTGAAGGGGGAACGAAGAGAAGTAGACAGGCAGAGCAGTGAAACAAAGCTAAGGGAAAAATAAAAAAAGGGAAGCTAGGGAAAGAAAACAGTAAGGCGAGAAACGGGAGAAAAAGGGGGCGCTGGCGTATATGGGCGCAGTTCCGATTAAGCGGCTCGGCCGAAACAAAGGCCAATCAAAGGCTGCCCTCCGGCAGCTACGCGGAAGGTTAGGGATGGGAGAGGGGGAAAGAAGCAGGAGTACAGGGAGGGGGGGGGAGAGGAAGGGCAGGCCGTAGAGGTGGCAGGGCGTCACCGCCGCCGGCTCCTTGGAGAGCGCGTTGCGCTAAGTGCGCCTCGGAGACTCATCACCGCGATTTGCGAGGGATCGGGCACGGGAGAGGAGGACCGGCCCTACTCCCTCTTTCCCGACGGGGCGAAAGGCTAACGGGATCGAGGAGGCAGAGAGGGAGAGAGCGTTGACGGGCCAGGCCACTCCACTACGCCGGAGGAAAAGAAAACGGAATAGGGGAGGCAAAGGAGGAGTGACGAGCTGGGGACATCTCAGGGGCCTTGAAGAGGAGAGGCCTTGACAGATATGCCACTTGAGAGGAAAAGTGAAAGAGAAATGCGGACGAGGAATACAGAAAAGACGGTAATGAAGAAAGACTGCGGTGTGACGAACGCTGGAATTGGCCCAGAGACTTGCGCAAAAAAAAGGAAGATAATTGAAAAAAAAAGAGAGGCCAATGACTGCGCTCCTAGAAGTCCGGCCCCTACGTTTTCATTCTTCCAGATACGTTCGCAGCGTTTGAAAGGAACTTTATTTTCTTTAGTGGCTGCAGCGGGTATGTACTGCCACCGACGCCGATATGATGATGTAAAGCTAACACGGAGAAACGCTGCCCGCTATCTTGATCACCTTATACTGACCCGCCGCGGTGGCTTAGCGGCTCTGGCGCTCCGCGGCTAGGCGCGAGGTCGAGGGATCAAATCCCGGCCGCGGAGACCGAATTTCGCTAGAGGCGAAATGCAAAAACGGCGGTGTCCTGTGCTTTGGGGGCATGCGAAAGATCCCCTGGCGCTCAAAATTAATCCGGAGTCCCCCACTACGGCGTGCCTCATAATCAAATCGTAGTTGTCGCACGTATATATTAACAAGGCGTTTACTGGACGCAAGCGTTAGGGCCGACCGTTGGATCAGTTCAGGGAACCGCGAGCGCGAGCGGCGTAGTCCGAGCGATGCGCTGGAGAGACTGACCCACTAGACAGTGCTGGTAAGGATGCCCCACTGCATCGTCCCTCTTCTTCACTACAATATATATATATATATATATATATATATATATATATATATATATTATCCAGCAGCCTTGTGGACGCTGTGACTAAGGTAAGAAGCGTGAATTGCTGTGCTAGTTGGTTCATATTCTAAGTGAAAAAAAAAAAAAAGTGAAATCCGGCGACTCTGTGTGTGTGTGCCTCCTTCTGGTCATGCGTCTTGGTTTTCGCTGTTTTATTTTGTTTTCACTTTAAAACATAAGGTAACAACGGTTTTGTGCGATTGCATACACCACAGGTAACGACAGCAAGCGGTCAAGTCGGGTCAGCGGGTAAAAGTTATTTAGTCAGGCGCACGGAAAAGCGAAAACGGCCTCTATACTAGAAAGAGAAGCGTTCCAATCACAAAGAGTAACAGGCCCCAACAAAGCTCCGCGTCTTGGGAACTTGCACAGCGCTTCGACCAAAGCATGCAGGTCACTAATCCCGCTGCCTATTAGTTGAGGTTAACAGAAAGAAGTGAATTTCGGCAGGCCACGTGATGCGTAGAGCAGCTAATCCGTCGCCCATTAGTACGAAAGGATGTGTGTCAAGAAAACCGGGAGACGGATGCAGCCGAAGACTGGATGACGTGGAGTGATGAGATCGGGCAATAATGGAGGCGTAAGATGAAGTTTGCTGGCGCAAGACACGTGTAAACTGGAGATAGGTGCGTAATACCATGATTCTGCAGGGGAATTAAGACAGGCTACTGGTGAAGATAACAATAATGATCATGAACAACCCTGTTGCATCGTTGTTTTTCGGCGTTGAGCGCAAGTTTAACGGACTTCTAAGACTCAGGTTCACGGTCAGGGCAATCGTGCCCCGAAGCCAATGATTTCACCACGTCGAGCAATAATGCGAAGTAGGTTAGGTTTCTGCGAGACGCGACGGACGGTCACAATGCCAGCTGTGGCCGTCTCTCTACAAGGGCTTTTACATGGAAGCGAATGTTTACCGAGTCGCCATTTCGTGGCGCGTCCCCGAAATACTTCATGCTTGAAAATAGAGCGCGAAAGCAGGACTTGGACTAAACAATGAACCGGACGGACAGCTCGGCTACAGTTGCAATTACTTCGTGCTTGAAAATACAGCAGCCCGGCCTTTGCTTTTAGCCTGTTTTCCAGGCTAAAATTTTCAGCCATGAACTATTTCAAACTAGTCCATCAGTCCAATCTGCACGCGGTAATACAATGCGACAGCGTTGTATTACGAACACGACTTACTCGCCTCGATCTGACCTCTCCGGCAGCATTAATGCGATTCGCCTTCTTAACGCACTACCGTCGCTTACATGGATGCGACGTGGTAGAAATTCGACGCGACGCGCCGCTTGTCGCATTCATGCAAACGGCAAATTATGTAAAGCGCAAGCGAATGCAACAACGAAACCGACGCCCTTCACGACGACGTCTCAACTCTACGTAGCAACAGCCTGCGTAATCTCAAGCTCGATATGTCACCATGACAACGGAGGAAAAAAAAAAAGAAGTACTCTCAGATGAACGCGCCCAGAGTCGCGTTAATACACGTACAATGTGTCGACACTGTAAGTAAGAAGATAGCACCAAGTGTCGCTTGCACCGTGGTACACGCCCCACGTTGTAATTATGCCGCCGGCGCATGAATCTGAGGAGCCAAGCCTCGGGTACAAAATGGGGTCTGCCGAAACAGAGGCGCAAGGGGAGAAAAGAAAAAGAAAAAAGAAGAACTGGCGACGCAACAGACCATTCGAAAGACAAATCAATTCGAACACACCGAGAATATCCCCATGCGTGGGGGTCGCAGAACACGACGCCTGGAGGTCGGTAAAATGAAGCTACTGAACAGATGGAAAGGGTTGAAAAAAAAAAAATGAAGTACGATACGAAATATCGGGCACCCCTTCTGGGAATCGATGATTAATTTTTCGGGCCGTTAATATAAAACGAGAAACCACAAAGATGGCTGCGTCCGTTTCGCGATAGAAACGGGAACCTAGTCTCCCGAGAAGTATTCTTTTCTTTCTGAAGCGTATACATAAGGCATGATCACACCTCTGTATGCAGGAAAGAAGTACCGAATGTCGCGCAAGCACCACAACACGTTCGAAGCGTCACGGTTGGACCGTGATGACGTGGCGCTTTCCGGACGGCTCTTGGGGGCTCGTACAACTCGAAAAGCAACAGCTGCAACTGTACGCGAAGAAAGAGGTCGAAGCTTCACCTCGCATTGGGCGGGAAGTGAATTCACTCGGGACACGCAGAGGGCGTTTGGCGAGACCAGGGCGATGGCGACACGGCATTTAGCTTTGATTGCCGCTGCGCAAATACTGCGGCATCATAACGCTATCCGGAAATAGACACTTCATTCTCACCGTCTCCTCTCTCAGCTTATAGCAGCGTCGAAACAAACGACTGAGCTCAATAGTAACTGCAAAACATCGCTTACATACTTTGTCCTCAGCGCGAGATGGGACTAAGAGGAGGCCGACTTTCACCATGTAACATTTCTCGCTGCCGCGACACAGAGCGAGAAACAAGGGCGAATTGGGATCGAAGCGAAAAACCTGGACACCGCCATGTTGTTACGCAGTCACGGTAACCGGCAGAATCCTTTCTGCTAAGCTTACGGGAACCCTGAGCTTGCTGAGCTTACTGGCACTATAAAAAGCTTGGTGCAGCTATATATATATATATATATATATATATATATATATATATATATATATACACCCTAAAATCGGTCACTTATAACAAAAGATGCGTATTTTAACTTTTTATGTGTAATTGGCCATCTTTGTACTAAACGCGAGAAAAATCGCCAAATATTGCGGCGAGAATTGCTAAACATAATTATATCCCCAAATCCCTAAATAAAAGCAGTACAGAGTACCCCCCAAACTAAATACTGCATTATAAGTGCAACAATTCGCAATGATTGCGCATGTGCACAGAAAGTATCGATTGCTTTCATGCCGTTTAGAAAAAGAAAATGTGATTACTAGGCAAATAAATGAAGATAAAGTGTCTCTACTGATTACCTCTGTACGTAACGATAAATAAAGCCAAAAAAGCGCCCGAAGATTAGACAAACACATGATGAACCAATAACCCGTCATTCCCATAGACTCTGAACGATCGCATGCAGCGCCCTCTGGTAATTTTAGTACAAGAAACTCCGACGGCGAAAGCAGGCACAATTTGCGGGAAAGAATAAGAAAGGAAACTAGAGAAAGGACGCGATTGATTGAGATTGGCCATAAGGGAAAGAGCGGGGCAGTTGGGGAGCGCGCGGGTGAGGACTCGCTCGGGAGAGAGCGTCGACGCCGGAGACCCGATGAGGATTGATTCCCAATAAGGCGAGCAAAATACGGCCGCTGCCGATGGAGAAGACGACCCCCGCGGTGCAGTTAGCGTCGTATGTCGACGCCGCTGGCGGAGGAGGCGCATTAGAGGCGCGGCGATATAGGCGCCGCCTATGTGCCCGCATGATGCAATCGCCCGAAGACGAGGTGGGGATGTATGCGTCGACGGAAATGGGAGCGACTGCGCGCTGCTCTTCACTCCCGATTCTGGTCTGGATGTGACGATTCTATTCCAATGCGGTCCCTTGTCGTCGTGCTTCGTCAGTGGTATAAAGAGCGACGCATCCGCCCGCGTTATCAACGGCATCAGCTCCGGCCGTAAGCGGTGGACGGTTAGACGGTTTTATGTAGCCATTCCTAGCGGTCAATTCCGTATGCCGCTCTTATCATCCACCGATCACGGCCGGCTGATCCCGTTGATAACGAAGGCGGACGCGCCGCTACTGCAATAGAATACCTCCCCTAAGGTTCACTTGTGACAGTAAGTTGTTCGTACTCGTCCGCCAAGCCTCTTGTGAGTCCTATGTGCCGTCGAGATGGGCAATCGAGCAGAATTTTACATGCGATATCAACATTATTCTTAGTGTTTGCAGGGGTTCGTGTCATCTTGTGTGAAGCCTCGTGAGTCATAAGTCTAATCCCACGACAGGTGAAAATGATGTCAAACTGTGCACCGAAATCTTGGCGGAAATAGTATTTTGCCACGATGGAGGCACATAGATAGATAGACAGACAGACAGACAGATAGATAGATAGATAGATAGATAGATAGATAGATAGATAGATAGATAGATAGATAGATAGATAGATAGATATAGATGTAAACGAAAGGAGGTCTCACATGTGTAGCAAATTCCTGAACAGTGAGACAGACGCACAGGCTGAGCAACTGCCGTCCCAGACTGCCAAGCTAACCCCGCCTGTAGCAAACACTTCATTGACCCGATAGACCCGACCGTGCGCCAGACTTGATTTATCAACGCCGGAACACGCCGGTTTACGTTGTTCGACGGGGTTCAAAGTCTGAAAGCAACTTTTAGGCTGTGAGAAACGCCGTAGTAGGTGCTTCGCGATTTTGACAATCGGAGTCCCTTTGGCTCGCACTCATAGCTCCGTGCAGGAGCGTTTTTGCGTTCCGCCTGGGGTTTCCGGTTGCATCCCATGTTGATAGAATGCGAACGAATTCAGTGTTCTGCAGCAGATCGAATTTGTTTCCGCAGAACTAATTCCACAGTACCCGTGATGCGCATATCATCGTCGTTGTGGTTGTATGTGTGTATGTATGTATGTATGTATGTATGTATGCATGTATGCATGTATGTATGTATGTATGTATGTATGTATGTATGTATGTATGTATGTATGTATGTATGTATGTATGTATGTATGTATGTATGTATGTATGTGTGCGCGTGAAAAACACCAAACAAGGAAGAGGAAGTATACAGGAGAGGCCCGGAAAGACGGCCTCTTGCTTCCTTCATCTTCACAGTATGGAAGCCTCAGCCTGAGTAGGTGTATCGAGTGATATCGCGCACACTCGTTTCCAGCTGTATGCAGACGTCGACAGAGAGCGCCAGGCGCCGAGAAAACAGAGACGGCATGTGCTACCTAAATATACGCGCACTTGGTTTAGGCGCACGTCGACAAACACAGGCACACCAGCGGACACAAGGCGAGTACAGGCTGAATCGCGAAGGCGCCTGCTCGCATTGCGAACCCTGTATATACAAACGCTGGACTGAAGGACCCGGTTCGGATTGGCCGCCGGCGTTCGCCTACATACCAGTAGAGGATACGCTACACCGTCGCCGCGCGAGATTGCACTCGAAGAAAGGGAACGGTCAGCGAAAGGAACACAAGGGGGAGAAAAAGAAAAATGTAACGGAGGTTCTCCGGTTCTGGTGTAAACAGAAGGCGAGAGAAAAAGAGAGAGAGAGACCAGATGAACGGGATAAAGCGAGCGAGCGAAGGCATATTTGATCCCGAGATCACATCGTGCGAGGACTTTCCAGCGCAGCTCGAGGGGGCTCGTTCCATACGCGACGAGCTTACCCGTAGAGCGCTGTTGCCGTCGTGAAAGCGCGAGGCTGCATCTTGGGCTCGACTTGCGTCTTATTTTTCTCCTCGCGCGGGAGGCGCATGATTGTGTTTGCACTCCGAGAATAAAACCGGACGCACGTTTGAGGCCCCTTGCGACTTGGTAAAAAGAAAGAAAGAAAAAGGGAAAGGGAGAATGTCGGGGACCTTAAGCCGACAGGGGAGAACTCGCAACTGGATCTTTCTTTTCCGGGTACACTCAGAAGCGCGCGGGTTATGTTGAAACATTTCTGGCGCCGAGCGCCAGAAATGTGCGAAATACGATGCCTGCACGAAAGATGGTGTCTCTCGCGCTGATCTTTTATACCAACTTACCCGCGTCTTTTGACCAGCGCTAGTGTCGCGTGCGCATGTGGGCACTCTTTGCGTGAAAGCCGAAAGCCCAAGGCATGATAGTGGGACGCTTTTCGGGAAGTACATATACCTTAAGCCAAGAGTCAAGAACATTGCAACTTCAAAATACTGACGCGTTACATACGGCAGAGGCAACACGAGGCGATGTCCCCATCTGCGTGACATCACGCTCTGCGAGCCGTTGCGTTAGTTAGGCAAAGCTCCAAAAGCATGAAGCGGCGGCGCTACTAGCTATAACGTCCGGTGAAAAAAAAAAAAAAATACAGTCGACGATGCTTCGGCTTCCCATAGCATGACACCATCTCCAGCAGAGCAGCACACAAAATAATTTAGCCTTAATGGGCCCCTCGCCTTCCCAATTTTCGTTATACAGTAGAACTTCTAAAACGCGGTCTAAGGAACTTTTTCACCACAAGAATTTCTCAAATCGATTCAAATATTAGAGGATATAGGAGACATATAAATGCCGCGTCACCGTGCTGCCAATAGGCGAGCTTCACTGCCAATACAGACGCTTCTTCCATTTGCCTCGTCCGACGACTAGCCCCTTCTACTCCGCAGCACGTTATAGATCGATCGCGTTGATGCATATCATTGTCGGCGACAAAATTACTTGGACCGCGGCCCCATGCGTCGCAAGCCTCAAAGCCGATACGTACATTACTGAAGTTCCCTTACTGAAGTTCCCCAAGTCGGCAGACCTCAGCGAGCGACTGTCGTTTTAAAGAGGACCTCCAGACGGAGCGACTTAGTGTCTTCTCCCTCTCTCTCTTTTATTGCGATAGCAATTTTTTGGACACTCCAGGCGCATTTCTGTCGTCGCCGTGAGGTTCCGTATAAAGTCCACGGGCGATAAAATCGTCCAGTCCCCCGCAACGCCCAGCTAGGGAGGGGGGTTTAATCCATTCTCTAACAACATTTACCCTGCGTAGGGTAGAAAACGGGACGTGCATCCGGTTGACCTCACTACCTTTCTTTCCCCCCTTTTTTCCTCTCTCTCTCTCCAGCATCCGTGTTAGTGGTTCGGCTCATGAGCGATCGACAGGGTAGAGAGCTCTAGCCGGTCCTCAAACATTTTACCGTTTAAGGATTACCAGGTTACCGGAGACACGAACGGTAGTAGCAAAGCTGGTGGCAACATATTGCGACGGTTTGTTTAACTACAATGCGTTCAACAATTTTTTTGTGTGTGTGTGTCGCGTCAGTGTTATCGTCGAAGGGAAAACTTAATAAAGGTACGGCAGGTTAACGAATACGTCGCTACCAACGCCTTGCACCAACAGTCAAGAAGTACGTGTAAGTCGAGCAGTATAATATTTGCGTGCTCTCCGGTTAAACTGTGCGTCACAAAATGTCGATACAAACGGTGTGTCTGGCCGTACACCTTCTACGGTATTCCGCGAACGCTAATACGTACGTTCACGAACAAGCCTAAACTCTCTACTGAGCTAGCTTCCTCTACACAGAACTCCTTGAGATTTGTGCTTAGCGTGACTCGCAGAGTGAATCGAAGCAATGGATGCTCCTGCCGTGCGCTCAATGCTCGAGTGAAACTACAGGAGTAAAAAAGAAACAAAACAAGAAAGAAAGAAAGAAAGAAAGGGGAAAAAATAAGAAAAGGCTGTAGGCGGTACAGAATGTAAACAGGCCGCAGTACTGTCCTGGAACTGCACTGGTGCAAATGGTGGTAGTGGTATGCATCGCTTCAGGCGGTGTTAGCCCGGAAGCTGGTTCAACTCGGCGTCGATTTCCAGAACACGAAATGCGTTATCTGGACCAGTTGAAGGAATCTTAACCCACGGGCAAACTTACACACTGCTGAAATGATCTACGCAAGGCGACCCCAGTGGTAGATAAGTCGAGATAAACGCTAAAAACAACAACAAAATACGATATGTAGCCGCGAAACCTCCTTACGCCCTATATTCGCGGTCCTGCTGGGAACACTTAGACGTATATTATGAAAGGCCATACCAAGAACTTGCATTATTAATTTTTTATATTCTAGCTACCAGATTCAAATCCTTGAGAGTCACAGATGATATTAACCAGGGGCATGCAGGCATCATTTCATTTCGTCATGTTTGCTACTGAGCAAAGTCAAACGTTCAAATATTTCAGACAGCTTAATTTTTCGTTCGTTTAAATCAACACTCGCCACTTGGAGAAATGAATTTAAATCAATGTCCCGTTCTCCAAATGCGATACGAAGGGCTCGGCTTACCGAGAGTCAAAAGGTATTTAAAAAAAGATAGAATTAAGGCTGTTATCATTCCCGAGACTCTCTAAACCCATCCTTCAGTCAACGTCCGAATCCGTCCCTAATCGCTGGCATTCCGTAATTCGCATGCGCATCCGTTTAAACTACGCGATATAGGTTTCGGGCCTCGCGTGACACGTGACGACGAACACGGCTCAACATAAACCAACGTACGAGGTACACAACGAACAGCCGCACGGAAAAAAAAAAAAATACCGAACGACAAATTGCCCCCACGCGCTCTCTCTCTCAGTTCTTCCCGTACATACGCACACATCTTGTTATTTCCTGCATACGCCGCGGAGACTTCCGACTTCCAGATGCATGCCAACATCGCGCATTGCTCGTAAATCATTTGCGCACCCTCGCCGGGCCAGCATATAAATCAAGGGGCCCGCGAAACCTGTACTATATGCTACTGCATGCTGCCACCCACCGGACCGCGCGGTACAGACTCCACTAGTTTCTGTTGCAGGCCAGACGTATAAAACGAAAAACGGCAAGCTGCACTCAAGGGTCGTCGCAAGTATGCAGGAGTCTAGTGTCCCTTCTGTTCTGTTTTCTTTAAATCTTCTTTTCCCGCATTCATAGAGAGCGCTGCCGGATCGTTTTTCTCAATATATTTGTTGCTTCCTTGCTACTGCGAGTGGGTTGTGCTGCGGCCGGACCAATAAAACCGCACATCCATCACGAGAAAGCCAATATGAGAATTGCAATGCTCCTGCACAGGGTTCGCCAGCTGACCGACACGAACGCGGAGGCAGCGATAAATAAAAGTAGGAAAGAAAAATGAAAAAGAGGGGGGAGCGAGGTGTGCGGCGTGTCGAGCGTCGAGGAATTTGAGCCGTCTATTTGTACGTTGGGCGCAAGAACGAAGGTTTGCCCGCAGTTACGAGTGTGCAAGCTTCCGTAAGCTGCTTAGGGAAGCACGTTGGGGAAGCAAGAGAACGATCACGCATAGAAAACAACAACGTTATATTCGCAACTTTATTATATTTTACGAGTACATTGTTACAAGTACTTTCCCACTCTGCTCTCGGCGTCGCGTAACCGTGCGCGCACGGTAGGCACGTTGCCGCGGTAATGATCGTCACCACGTTGTCGTGACACCGGCAATTAACTGGAGTACAACACAACAGAAGAGGACGCGTCAACCGGACTCGAACGTGGAAACCACCCGCCCGCGACACTGGCGATCCCGCCGCCACACTCCGCGAGTACGATTCACACATAACGAAACGATCAACGCAAGGATAACGTGCAAAGGCAGCAAAGAAAGAAGGAAGGAAAGAAAGAAAGAAAGAAAGAAAGAAAGCGACAGGGCCAATTTCCAGGCGAAATGATACTCAGTATACCACCACGGCAACAGCAAAGGCAGGCAGCTGAGAAATAGGCTCAAGGACAACTAGATTCCTTGAAAATGTTTTAACTATGCACATCAATGACGCGAGAGTCAGTACAGTTTTTTTAACAATATGGTGGCAGATCACGACAACTATTCCGTATTGTAAAACAAACAAACAAACAAACAAACAAACAAACAAACAAACAAACAAACAAACAAACAAACAAACCACTGCATGAGCACAGGCGGCCGCAATGCAAGTGGCGTTTTAGTTTACCTTTCGCATGCGTAGGGTTCTTCCAGTGTACCAACCCTACAACTACACTGCGGTCGGTACTTTGCGGGAGGGCTATATCATAAAGCTGAACTGGTAACCAGCACGAAAGGAGAAAAGGGTAAAACAATGATCGACTGTGAGCACCCTCTCCCTCCCTCCTTCCCCAGGGAAATTCGAAACTGTAATGACGTGCAAGTTCGCAGAAAGAGAAAGAACTAAAAAAAAAAACACACACACACACACACACATGAAGAGAAACACTATTGTTGAAACACACACGTAGGCGGGCTGACTAACCGCTGTGACGATGTATGGCTCAAGAAAAAGGAAAGAGGAAAAACCTCGGCGCTCCACCCACTCCACCCACGCAACATGCAAAAAAGGAGCTAGCGTACTTGAAGTAGCGACGATTTCAAGAAGAGTCGCGAAGCGTTCTTGCAGCTAGCGCACGTATAGGCAAACAGCGGGGAAAGGAGAGAGAAAGTGAGAGAGGCGGGTATGAAAAGAGATAAAGGACGTTTCATCCAACTGCGACGTTTTTTCGACTCACGCCTGCGAGCTATTCATTCGCGGTTGCACACGCCCCCGAAGCGCAAACCGTACGTGCCACTGCACCGCCCTGCACCGCAGCGAAGCGAGGTCAAATTATTAAAACACAAAGCCAGCGACAAATGTTAAAGGTCGCAGACGGCTTCACACTCGCAAGCTAAGGCGCAGATTATTTGTTAAACGTCGTATCGGGGGAGGCTCCCATGGCGTCGCGAGTTTCTACATAAGAGCGTATGCAGGCATAACGAACAAAGCAGATGTAAATTGAAGATAACGCAAGCGCCAGCCAATGCAAAGCAGCAGACGATACGAAAAGCAAGAAGGCTGTGCGTAGCTAGAGTGTACACACTAGCGTAGCTGACGAAGCAGACGTAAACGAAAGCTAGAAGGCAAGCGTCAGCCTATGCAAAGAAGCAGACGATCAGTGATGCTACTGCGGACATAGGATTTGGAGCAATTTTTGGAGCACCAGAAATCTTATTTTGGAGCACTTTGGAGCAGGCAATTTGGCATTTTGGAGCAGCTTGGAGCAGCTAATTTTTCACATCCTTAAGTATTTCGAAAAACCGAGTGGCAGTTTACATTCAAAGACTTGAATAATTTGTATGTTCTTACGAGAACCTTGGTAAACATTTCCATCCATTGCAGATCTCGTGGAGAAAAAGACTCCAAGGAACACAAACATTACTTCACTCAATAATGCAAAAATAAACGCCGTCATAGGAATAACCTCCTGCAGCCTTTCTTTTTTTTTTCAACACAAGCAAACACAGAATACTGGATCAACAAAATTATATTTTATGAAATAACACTATAAATACAATGGTGTGATTGTCGAAATGTGGAACTACTGCCCCTATCTTATAGTATGGATGATAATAAAATATTGCACCTTAAATCACATATAGCACTCTTGTTCATATGCAGCCTCCATACACGAAGTTCTAAAACTGCTGCAGCTTTTTGTTGATGTCTGCAAGCCTTCTCATGTTCTCAGCAAGAGCAGCATTTGCCTCGGCCAGAAGAACTTGGCCGCATTCAATATCCTCCATGTTTTTGTTATCCAGGCCTCCTTTGATGAGACCCTGTGCTCGCTGGAGCATTGCTTTTGATGACTCTAGGCGCCCTTCTAGGCAATGTTTCTCTTCTTCAAGCTTGACTTTCTTATGAGTGACCGAGTCAGCAGAGGCGTTCCGTTTCCGTCTTTCCTTATCCTCAGCCTCCAGCTGAAGGCGATCCAAGTATTTTTTGTGTGAATGTTTGGCAGCATTTATCAGTTCTTGTGTTACAGGAACCTGGGAAACATCACTGTCAAAACGTTTCAGGTAGCTCTTAACATGTCTGATGCCATTGAGGGTTACAATTCCAAGGTTTGCACGATTGTCTATGATGCGCTTGTTCTCACTAAATCCCCGTTCACACTCGGCATTTCCATGTGGCAGGGAGAGCAATGCACGTATAAATACAGAGAGCAATGGATACTGACCATCAGCGAGCACATCAGCCCAATAGCTGTCAATGTTGCTGTTGCTGGAAGCAGCACGTTCATCCATTGGCTTACAGTGAAGAGAATGCCACTCATCCACTAGAGATGTTACCTGCTTGCCGTTTATCATATGGGGCACACTGGCAACAACATACTTTATGGATTTAACAGTCTCTTCTACTGTTAAAGGCAGGGCAGGATCTAGGAAACGCAAATGAAAAAGCAGCTTGTTGTCAAGTGGCAGCTGCTTTAAAAGGTGTTGCGCTGTTGCAATGTAAAATGCTCGAGCCCGAACCCTGAACGATTTTTTTTCTTCAGGACTCCAACTGTGCATCTCTTGCTCAGTGTCCAATCCTATCTCTGGAGCCTGCTTCAGCCCTGTAGGAGCAGCCACATCCAGGCATTTAAGCTCGGCAGCAGTCGCATTCTGGTAGGCGTCATGTCTCATGAAGCGACTCAACAACTTCTTTAAAAGACTGACGGACTCGGAGTGCACAATGTGTATAAGGGGTTCTTGCCTTTGGAAAAGTGCTTGAAATCTATTGAACAGCTCAGCTGTGTTCCTCAAGAAGAGCATCTTTGCGAGCAATTGCTTATCAGCAAGTGCTGCTGCCAATCGTCTTGGCAGTGCAGCACTTGATGGCCTGTTGTCAGCCGCCTTGTGAAAATATGCCTTCAGTGCATCATATTGCTCGAGCACACGCTCTAGGCTGCACTGAAATGTAAGCCACCTGTTGTTCACATGTCTTAGAAAAATGTGTTCCGGAATACCAAGCTCCTTTTGCTGATTGGTAAATTGTGAAGACCGGACAGCATGTTTAAAAAAATAGTACACATCCATCACTAACAACTCGACATCTGCACCAAAAGCTGTAAGGCCTGTGCCAAAAGCATTGTGCACCTTGTGGAGGTTGCACTCTCCAATGTCCAGAATATTTCGGTGGACAGCATCTTTCAGTTTCTTCTTCACACTTTTCATTGTGTTGGGGCCGTCACTGAAGAAGCAGAGTAGCTTTTCCTTGGGAAGCTCTGTTATACTCCTTTCGACACAGTCAACGATTATATCTGCTGTCGCACGACCCAGGTTGAAGGACTCCAGGTGTTCGATGACAACTTTCTGCTGCTTTCTTGAAAAGTAACGCACAAGCACGTCCAGTTGTTGAACTCTTTGTTCGGGTTTTGGCGTCTCATCGATTTGAATAGAGTAGTACACTTCTGGCCAGCTAAGTTCCTCAATGACTTTCTTCTTGAAGTGCGGCCCTAAGCCATCTGAAATCATGTAGGATACTTTTGTCCTTCCACAAGAAAACTTTCCTGCTATTTGAGAGTCATGAAACATTGGAGGAAAGATCTTCGCTGCCACGTCCGCGTAAGAAAATGGAATTCCTTTAACCGCCAAGGACATGGCAAATAATGCTTCAGCTCGAATGACACTGTCATTCAATGTGCTGACTCCAGCACTTCTACTGAAGCTGATTGTAGACTGGAGTGACTTCGGCCGGTTCAACTTCCCATCAGCATCGCAGTGTTTTTTTCTAGCTGTTAGGTGCATCTGGGACGAGGCATGTCTTTTTACAGCAGACGTCCCATGCTGTGCACAGGAGATCACCAGGTCACATATGACGCACTTAGCTTCAAAGCTTTTCAGACCTCTTTGACACCAAGACTTGACAATGTCGCCATTGCTGTCCACTTCCTCCAGCACAGACTCTTTGAAGCTCGTGAGTCTAGCTGCAGTGAAGAAAAAGAAGCTAATTAGTCACAGGCTGCCTGAAATCCAGAGCATTTGTAGCAACAGCATGTATTGGTCAACTTCACGAAGTAAGCACCACACTTTTATTGCAGTTCACATGTATGTTAATTAAATCGATAGTAAGTAATGCGCACTCTGGCAAACATGAACAGATATCAGCCGATCACTGAAAATACTGACTGTCATTGCACTGGCGTAATGAAGAGGGGAGCAAAGGCATCGCGTTTCCTCTGACTTGAACACAACTCCGAATCTTTAAAAAATGAGATTTGCAGCACTACACGCAAGGAAAGGTACCATTCGTCTTGGCTCCTGATTTTGCAGCAGAGCTGTATATCTCTAGGCTTTCGTGCATTTTTGTTGTCCTTAAGCGAAAACTGTGGGCCGATCCCAGAGGTAGTAAAAACCATTAGGTGCAGAAAGCTTCAAGCATTTTGCACTTAATAATAGTAATAATAATAAGCCAGACAAGATCGAATTGCTTTACCCAGCTCATGCTAGAAAAATTTGGTTTGAAGTGCCACACCAATTCAAGTGACTCAAACACTCAACAACATCAGTCTAAGATTTAAATTTGGCCAAGAAACTAAGGCTGTAACCGCCAAACAGTGTACATCTCAGTAATCACAAAGTTATCATATACCAGCAATGAATTGGCATCCCTGGGACCAGGGTTCGATTCCTTCCTATACTGCGAAATGTTCTTTCGAAAACCATGATTTGGCTTAGTTTGCAGAAGCCTCCTTGAGAAAAAAATATTGCATCACTCGCGTCATAACGTAAAAGATGCCAGTGTGATGACGTCATGACGGCATCGCGTGCTCTTATGATGCGACTCTTCATGACGTCATGTTATGGCGTCACCGCTTGGTCACATGGCTTTTGTTACCATTCGTGTTCGCGTAGGACGGCAGACGCCGGATTTTTCGACTCATGCGCCAAATAATTCTTTCGCATTAATAATGACAGTGAATACGCGTACCCTTGCCTAACCATGAGTCCTATTTTGCACCATCGCTGGTCATCCACCTCGAGTGGAATGGCTCCTAAATTTGTTATTCTTATACACTTGTAAGAAAGCGCTTTCAGTTCTGGGCTCGCGCAGCCGTTGCATGCGCCGCAGATAAATTGCGAGATAGTGCGCGCGAGCCGCCAATGCGCTCACCCGCGCGGAAAGCTAGCGCAGCCGCTACAGCCAGGCTACTGGAAGGAGACGTGCTACGCACGCGCACCTGCCGCGCCCACGCGTACCACGGGCAGAATGTTGGGGTGTGATAGAATTTCATCACTCCGGTGCTTCGCACGAAGCTCACTGCAACGGTCAACTTTCGTCTGGAGCGTTATAAACAACATGTGAGCGATTTTCCACGCGACGCCAACAAGCTAAGCGAAGAGATCGATGTTGCTTAACTTTATTGCTTCCCAACGAAGTGCGACGGCATACTTTTAATGAACAACGCGGAGAAGCTGGACGCAGAACGGAATAGGAAAACACAAATCGAGAGCTGTGTTTTTCTCTTCCGTTCTGTGTCCAGTTTCTTCGCGCTGTTCATTACGCAACCTTATAGTGCAGCTCTGAGTACGATGGCGCTCGGCACGAAGTAGTTACACTGTAAAGAGGTCGCCTGCTACCGTTATCAAACAGTAGTTACTGCAGACTCGCACTTAATTAACCGTGGATGCATAACACTGCTGACGCATTTGAGCAGCGATTTTCTTGCGCCCGGTGCGCGTACAATGCGATTTTGGGGATTGATCCCCGCTACACCACCGCATCTTCCACAGCTCTAACAACACGGAGTCCTGACGTATTATGCGCTTCCGTGTCAGCAAAATGAAACTTCTTGTTACTTTTAAACCGTTCATATAGTCCACGGATACAGCAATCATGTTTGTTCATGTTCCGTTTCGAGATTCAACAGTGACAGGCAAGCAAAACCACGTACGGCCATTCTATGGAAATACATAACATTAGGCAGTAGAATAGGGTACCCAAAGTTATGCATCATACGCTAAGCCTTTGGCCACGCACGGAATTTCTCGGAAATAGCGTACGAGCCCAAAGAACCCAAACCCAATTCTATTTCTTTCTATTGTCGTGGCAAACCGCGCCACCTGCGCATGACGCAAACGTACTCTTCCAACACAGGGAGGAGTGATGCGTAATCGGTGCCCCACAGACTTTATGCGAGATCGGCAAATAAATGCCCGTCCTGCACCACAAATGTATGACTCGAAGCACTTACGCGCCATGTTTAGATTTCCGAAACAAAGCGATTACAAGCTCGCGGCGACGGTTAGTTTCGTCGCTCGCCGCAACCGTCAACGAACATTATCGGAAAGTATAAGGGGCAACATACGTAGATTATAGAGCTTTAGTATACACAAACTAAAAACATTCGTTTTGATTAAATCCAGTTTCCTTTTCACATATGCAACACCTATTGAACACAAATCGCCTATTACTAAAATATTACCGGTCCTAGTTATTCGCGGCTTTGCAGTTATAAAAGTCCCACGTTAATTTTTTTTTCTAATAAATGCAGGCGATTTGACAAGCATATTCGTCCTAGCAACGTACAACACACGCGATGACCGCGGTCTAATCGTAGCACTTCCAAATACAAACCTATCTAAAACGAAACTACGCAATAAGTGAGCTAAAACAACAAAATGGCAATAACTCACCTTTCTTCATCGTGAGCAGATGTGGCAGGCAAGCGTTGCGACCTGCAATAGCGCCTTAGGGCTAACGAAAAAACTGACAACCAGAAGGTAGATACCAGCGGCCGAAGCCACGTGCGGGGAAACTCAGAACAAGATCAGCTCTTCCGCGAGCTTCGCGCGCAACGAGAATATGCGCAGCATGTTCTTTGAGTGGAGGAAGGGATAATAAAAAACCTGGAACGCAACATAACGTCACCCCCCAGCCAACCTCCTCTGACACTTTTTTTTTTCTCTCTCTCCCAGAGCTTTCTGGCAGTGCTTCCAGGAGGTTGTTTCGCGCATGCGCTGTATTTCCTGAGAAACAGAACCACCGCAATTTTTACAGCGAAGCTCTTAGCCCCTACTTCGTTATCTTTCGCGGCAATATCGTCGCCGCGAGGGAGCACCGGTGGCGAGCCGTACCACGCCCCCGCTGTACCTACTAGCCATTGTAAATTCTTCGTTGCCTGTGCCACTGTACCTGTGCTTACGTCGCACACGCAACGGAGAACGCGCGCTGCATGCTTTCTTGAACTGTGAAGGCGCTGTTTGTGGTTGCGACAATACCGGCGGAAAAGCTGGTGCCTCTTATCTTTCGGGCCGTGCTCGTGAAGCTCGAAAAACAGCCAAAAAGAAAGCGGTTGGCTACAGATCCGACCGTCGGACGCTCCTCTATCTTTGAAGCACGCTAGGGTAGCACTTTATTTCCCGCGCTTTGAAGCCACGAGCCTCAGCAGAAACCGCACTTTGCCGTCGAGCCGCCTTGCAAGGCAGACGCGCCGCGTCTGCGCCGTGCGTGGCGCTGTGGGTTAATCGGGACGCACGCGCTAGTGCTGTTTCGACTCCTGTTTACAACTAAAAGCTCGCCCTATCATCACGTTGCACGTTTTAATTTCCCGGTGGTGTAACTGTCGGCGATAGGCGCCGTCAAACCCGAGACTGTTTGGCGCAGTTAGGCGCAATTTTCGTTGATTGTAGCAGGATGGCGCAGTACATCCCATTTGGCGCACTTTGGCGCAGTTGGCGCAGAAGTGGGATCACTGGACGATAGGAGAAGTAGAAAGGGTGGGCGTAACGTACGAAGCGGACGTAAGCGAAAGTTTAGCCAATGCAGAGAAGCAGACGACGCGAATGGCACACAAGAATCGTCTCGGAAACGGCGTATATATCCGCCGCGCAGATATGTGGAACCCGCGCAGCCGAAAAAGAAACAAAACAAACACGCTCGAACAAACCTTTAGGCAGCCATGGAATAACGGCAACAGATTGTATTAGCCACTTGAGGCGCGAAAAGGAAAAAGAGAGGCACACTTGGTGCCCGAAACAAGCACGGCGTTAAAATGGGAGGAGGGAAAGAGAAGGGGGAAGCTTATAGCTGAGCAGAATGGAGGCTGAGCGGCGCAAGAGAGGCAAGCCTTGTTCTAATGGCCGTTAGTTTTCATACAAGCGACAAGCCTCCCGGAGCAGTCACGCGGCCCCGCCACAAAAGCGGGCTTTAATGGCCGCCCGCGTGCCGCCATTACGGCGCACCGCAGACGGCGGGAAACTATAGCTCGGTTACAAGTACGCGGCGAAAGGAAAGGAAGGGGGAGAACGACGAAGACGAGCTTCGCGCCGGCTGCTCTTTGAATGCAGGCGCTTCCAGCGCCTAAAAGAGAAATAATAGGAAAAAGAAAAAATGAACAAGGGAAAAAAAGAAAAGAGGACTCGCCGTCACCCATTACAGTTTCACGCGTTGTTGAGGCGCAACGGAGCGCAGGCGTTGGAAACAGCCGTCCCGCCATGCCGTGTTCATGGCTGCTGGTGTTACGAGAGCTCGCTAGCACAAAGACTCCTGTTGCGGTCGACGACGTTTCCGATTTTCTTCTTTCCCCACTTTGGCCAAGCACTTTAAACGCCCCTACCTCGTCGCGTTACCGCAGAACTTCTCGGGAGGGGGGGGGGATACAGAAAGGGATCACACAACGGGGAAACGCGGCAGAAATAATGCGTTGCGAGAATTATAGCGAGAGAGAGAGAGAGAGAGAGAGAGAGAGAAAGAGAAAAATCGATAAGTACAGGAGAACAGAAAGAAAGCGGCAACTGGGTAACCTGTTACGCAAGAAAACAACGGCGAGCTGAAGCGATCCTTGAAGGAAAGCCGAGAAACATAACAGCTCAAAGCTAAGCGGTGCGAGATCTCGCGAGAACGGCTGCGACGGCACTTGGACGTAAATGTTCAGAAAGTACAAGTAAACAAAATGCAAAGCAAATGTCACCTATACATCCACACGCACCAAGCATGGAGGCATCGACCATATACATAGCTTTGCCGCAACTGATCGTAAAATTTAGGTTGTGGCACCATCTATACGAAATACAATGTACAAGTAACCATTTTCAATTTATGGGCTCCAAGACCTGGCGGTAGCATGTGGCCTGCCACACACACGCCCAAAATCTTGGAGGTAGGTACAGCAGCTCGTATCAAGCTTTAAATGGCCAAAAAATTAACAAAAAATAGTGCATAGTTATCGGTAATAGTGCAAATCTAAAGCGAAATGTATACATGGCATCAGGTTGGGTGAACGAATGGGTCAAGCAGTGCAGGATGCGAGGACTTCATGGATCCGAAGGGGCGGGGCCTGCTTCAACGGGTGCCGCCATGTTACCGTATACGTCCGGCTCCACTTGCGTGTGTTAGCGCTTGCATGGTTAGCGTTGAACGCTAAAACGCGAAAATAACGCACCAGGGTTCTTAAAGAACATTAGATTAAAATTTGAACTACAATACAAGGCTTTCAAGGATGCCGAAGGCTGAACTTAAGAAACGAACCTTATTCGTGCACTTACGACGAAAAATCGTAAGATCTCCTTCTTAGCTGATATTTCTTGCCACTGTGCTGGATACACGCCTCAAGATCTTTAGGGGGCTTCAGTTTTTCTTTGCTTGGGTTTTTCGCTGCACTTTTCCATTGCAATGACGTTAATCGCCTTCCAGCACGATGGTTAGTATGTAGTGTCCGGCTTCAGCCAAAAGAGGCTCGTTGCGTTAAAGCCATATGGCTGAAACCTGCTTTCCGCCAGGCAATTCTAGATGGAGCCACGATGGCTGTGGTGTGGACCATCTAGTAAAACAGAAAAAACAGTGGTCCACGGCTCGGTCGCTTCATCAGGCTTCGTCTAGCGCCACGATGTCAATGGCAATTTAAACAAGTCTGACGTTGGATGCGAGACACGCCAGATTGCCTCGCTTAGCAACACTGAAAAGAAAATATCTAGAATCATCTCCCGATGACGTAGCCCCGGTGTAGAGTTCGTTGCTTCGAAGGTTCCAAAGTCGTCCACTCCAGTTTTCGAGGAATTCAAGGACAACACTTACTTTCAGGGAGTTTTAAAGGCCCCTGAAATCGTTTTCAAAAGCACTGGGTTTTCCAGGATTTCAAGGTGGTGTACGAACCCCGGCGTACGCACGCAAGAGCCCCAGGGTCGCTTACTGTTACGATCGGCCAGAGGGGGAAGCGACCGTCGAGCCACTTCCGATTTCCCGAGACGAATCAGCATGGTGAGGTCCACAGCACGTCGCACCGGACAGACCAGCGACGACACCAAGGCGGGTCACGTTTGACGGCGACGGGGCTGATGGACGTCACCCGGCCGCCGACCACGACGCTGGGACGAAGGAATTCCTGGGAACGTTCGTGCGACGCTTCCGCACGGTCGCAGCTAGCTGCCAAGGCCGTTTCGACAGACGAACCCGCTAATGGCCGAGCCATCCCAGGGACCAAGACGCGCCAGACTGGGTCAAGCGTGACACCTCCCCTCTACGGGCGTCCCTTAAGTTCTCTGTGACAGTGAGCCGTCTGCGCCCGAGGCTACTTTCCCAAGTGTGTTCAGCTTAGGGAACAAAGGCGCCGGAGTGTTTATGCGCACCCTCACCCTCAAGGCGGAGCATTCGGCGACTTTGGACGCTCCGGTTGGAGGAAGGTGTGAGTGCAGGTTTCCTTGGCCTAGGGATCTAGTGAGGCCGGAGGACATTTAAGCGGACGTTCACGGCTCATCTGGAGTGCTCCCCGAGAAAGATGTAGCCAGTGCTCTCCCGTCTGCTCCGAGATGTAGATAGTGGTGTGCTCTCCCAGAACGATGTAGTCTGCTGAGATGTAGTAGCAATGTCATGCTACGATGTACTGCGTTCCGTACTCCAGCGAGTTCGATGATGACCCCCTTGTTCTGTAAATAGGTTTGCCTCTTCCACGTAAATAAGATCCCTGTTCCGTTTGCCCTACCTCTTCGACCTCGCACTCATCACGAACGAAGCAATTCTCGTCAAGTCTGCTCGGACGACGGCGTGGGCCCGCTAAGCCTCCGTGCGACGCCCCGGTAGCGTAGGCCAGCTACTCGTTATACGAGACGCACCGGTGGCGTAGGCTAGAGAGCGACCCGCAGTTGACGCCGGACTCCCGAGACCACGACTCCCAGCTCCTACATTACGCACCGCGCATGCGCAGTGTGTATCACGCCGCGCTATAGCGCTGCCTCCAACCTGCGGTCGTATTTTCTATAACGATTCGTTGCCTTTTAAATTCCTCTCGCACTCCCGTCGTTGGCTCGGACGCGCGCTGTTATCGCTACATGCGCCGATCGGCGCGACACGCGATGAGAGAGAAAAAAAAAAAAGAATGGGAACACGACACGGAACGTCACAAAACGCAAGGCGAGTGGTTTCCATATCAACTATCTGCTTGACCGTAAAACAGTCGACACCATGGGAGCCGACACGAGAGAGCATGGCGTGTACCAGCAGCGTTCTTTTTTAACTTTTTCTTTTGTGTACGCATGTCTGGTTTCGTTCGCGTTGACAGGCCTCCGATGTTGTGCGTCCCGGAAATGCGCGTCGCACGATCGAATTATACCAATCGATCACCAGGTTACGGTTTACGAATGGGGACGGCACTCACCTTCATGGTCTGCGAGTGGTTCATGGCTTTGATGGCGTTGATGGCACACTGTCTGCTGGCGTACGTGACAAACGCGCAGCCTGTAGGAAAAACAAAAGAAACGAGGGCATTGAGAAAACGCATTTAAGCAAACGCGTTTAGACCGAATTACGCGATATACTTCTTTGTCTTTAAACAACGGACACTTTAGTTAGTTTTCATCTTTAGTATTGACGCAATTGATGCTTGCTGTTGATTGTTGCTCAGTATAATTGCGAATTATTGCGACTCTTTCAAACGTTCCTCCCACTGTTTGCAAACCTGCCTGTTCCTTGTAGACACAGTTGTACTTAAACCGTCTAACAGCCATAACATTGTGTGTGTGTTTTTCTCCTGCAGAAAGAGAATAAAACTAATGAATGACGATATATGGAGTTTTGTGACGCAAGGCCCAATGATGCACAAAGAGCGCCAAGAAATAAATGAATAAATGAATAGTATTCCGTGCAACACGGGTGAATAATAGACAACGCTGTTATCAGAAATCTGGGAACCTGCGCCCGTGTCTCCGTACAGCAGAAACAATGCCGATAAGCTTACCATGTCCCCCCCGCATGATTCCTTCATTAATTCCCGCGCTATCAGCATGTCACATGAAGTGACACTGCGCTATTTACCATCCTTCGTTTTATACAGCGCCTAAAACTCAAACTGCATTCTAGACGCACAAGAAATACACGTTAAATTTCATTACCAAGCAGCTGCAGCGGCAAATAGCTGCTCCACAGTAAACAATGACTTCTGCAAAAGCTTAAAGTCATGTTTGAACATTGCCCCGCTGAGAATAACCCCGCAATTCATGTGCGCGCACTAAATGAAAGACGAGGAGTCAACTATATGCCGTTTCTACGACACACCGCGAACAAAGCCAGGGACAACATATACGCTCTCCGAAACGACCATCGTGAGCAAATTTTCTCCCGAAAGTCAAACACCGAGCTGCAGAGAATACAACCGCCACGCGGAAGATTAACGGCCAGGCTTAATTAGGCCTAACAACGTCGTAGGGCAATAAAAAAGCCGGCCAACGACGGGCCGTATTAAAAGGTTAATCGAGTTATACATGCCAACTCGCACATAAAGGACGCGAGGCGAATTACGAGGCTCCCGCGAAAACACGAACGCTGCAAGTTGATATTCTGCTCAGAAAGAAGATCACAGTCATCGCCCCAAAAAAGGAGAGCCTCCCAGTTAGGCTAATCAGATTACGGCCGTAATCTGGTTAGACAGCTCCTGCAGCGTGGGGCGCCTAAATGAGGAAAAGACTGATGACATGGGGCGATGCCGCGGGCGATACAAGAGAAAATCAGAAGAGATTTTAAAAACCACAGTGAAAAAACAAGGGGACGTATGAACCGGACGTTCGTTTAACAGACACGCACGCGCGCATAGCACGACGGTATAGCGTGGATAGCCGTCGGGCCAAGCGAAGCAAAAATGCGAAATAATGCTGCCGTTGCTGCCTAACAGTCCCTTCAGCCTCAACCGTGCTCCGTGTAACGAGGAGAAAGTTTTTATCGCTACCGTCATTATAGTCAGACCTATCGGCAAGAAGATAGCGACGGGGCGCTGACGAAAGAAATTTCGCGATGAGATCGGAGGAGTAGGTATAATTAAATTAAGCCTATACGTACTACGCTCGAGGTTTAACACAGACCGAAAGAAACGACGTAAAACAACACAACAACGAAGGCAAACAAAAAAAAAAAAATGCCTGACGTACGCCAAATCTCAACTCCATCCCCTAAACCTCGCGCGAGAGCCGCACGCATTCCACAATGAACCGCGAAATATCACGGACCACGAAATCTGAGAAAAAGCTGAATATCTCCGCAGACTCACAACGCAGCCTGGTATCTGCATTTCGGGCCTCGACTAGAATATGCTAACAACATTCTCGTGCACAGTTTTACTGGCTATTGCTACAGGCTGCTCGGAAATTGAACGTTTTCCGAGGTCCCGTGGTTCGTAAACTTCTTGTGGTTGACTGTACTTCTATGGCGAGAGGACACAATTACAGGAGCACGCACGCGCACTACATCTTTCGCGAGGCACCACACAATTCGAGCGAGTGATATGCCCACCAACTAGACACAGAGACCACTTGGACCAGCAGGGAAGCCGAACAGTAAAATATTTCACCCTACCTATACTTTCGGGTGCAAAAAAAAAAAAAAAATGCAGTATATAGAAACGGCTTCCCAACCACAGCGAGCTTTCTCTCACTGAAACTAACATCGTCGTTCCGCAAATATGGTCGCGAATGAATGACGGCTCGGCTGTATGAGCTACTTTGTCAGGCGTAAAACTTAAACTCAACCCTGACCTAGCTTACGCCATTGATCCATCCCTCCTTCCTTCCTTACGCCAGACTAACTTCCTTGTCAGCTAGTATAGAGAGAGCGCTCTCGCTTTTATAAGCGAATTGCTGCTATCCGACGAGACTCACGCGCCAAGCTTCCCAAAGCGCTCCTTTATACTCTTAGCGAGACAGACAACTACGGCACACAAACCCACCGGGTGGGTAGACAAAGAAATGTTCGCTTTAAAACGCGCGAGCAGCAGAATCAGGGTAGAGCAAAAGTAAAATTATGCGACGGTAGCTCCACATCCGTTATCCCCACGAATTACAATATGGTCCACTGAAGTCGCACGAAACAACCTTTTGGGCGTGTCTGTTTGTGTGTGTGTGTGTGTGCGTGCGTGAGTGAGTGAGTGAGTGAGTGAGAGAGTGAGAGAGTGAGTGAGTGAGTGAGTGAGTGAGTGAGTGAGTGAGTGAGTGAGTGAGTGAAAGAGTGAGTGAGAGTGGAAGGAGAGACGGGATATGACAGATGATACAATACGGTGGTTACGCTGAAACGCGCCATCAAGCTACAAAGTGTGGCAGTTTCATCAGACTTACAGGAACGAGAAAGATGGAAAGATGAGAGAATACGAAAGTACAGCGAACCTTTCAAAACGGCAGCAAATGGGCCCATGGGTCCTCTTGTTACCGTTTCGGTATAGCGCGAGCAGGAGCACAGTCTGTCAACGTGCGCGACAGAAGTTTTTTTTTTTTTTTTTTTTTTTTAGATCGTTACGAGTGCTACACTATTCTCCAGCTGCGAAGCTGCATTTCTCATATTCAACTGAAATTGCCAGACTAGGTTCTTATAACCTGAAACCTCTGAGGCGTATGCAGCTTCGCTCTCGCCACGTGGTACGTTCTTTGTATATCGCCACGTAAAGTCTTTAGAGATGCGTCAAGCTACAACTACGTAGTTCTCCCCTCAAGATAACGATCCAGCATTTTTCTGTTCTTGGAACAAAGAACTAACTAATCATCTTAAGTAAAATCATTAACGTGACTCAGATTTGGAAGGACGGACGGACGGATTGGCTGTTGCACTATATAGCTGACTGCGGCGACCATCCATCACGTTTTATGTGACTGACCCCAGTTCGACGCGCACGGAAAAGCGCCCTCTGTCGCATTAGGCTGATTGGACGACCGTCCATGTCGCCGTCCATACGCCGATGTCGCCGAGTACCGACGTCACCGTCCATCGCCGCACAAGACTGAGAAAGAGATAGTGTATGGCTGTCTCTGTATCGCTACAATTCGATTACAACACGTACCTTGATGTCATTAAGTGAAAAAAAGTTTAGTAATGAAGATGGACTAATATCTTAAGTATACGGCGTTGTGAGTTCTTACGCAATCAATGTCCGCTTCCTCGAGTAATGTATCTTGGGCACTATACGATCTGTCACAGGTGCGATGAAATTAAGAAACTTGCAGTCATGCTGCCCACTGGCGAAGGACAAGAGTTATAGGAGACCTCTGGGAGCTAGAGGCTTTCGTGCTGCAGTGGACGTAAAGACAGGCTGTTGCTGCTGTTGCAGATGATGATTATGATAGGAAACCAGAGAACTCCTGTTTCAACATTGCTGCTACCCTGCCGGTCCCCAATGCGCGCAAGCTTACACGCACATACAAAGAGAGAGAGAGACCAAGTAACGGTATAGCATAAAAGCACCCACGGATTGGGTCGGTAAGTGAGAACGTGTAAAAAATAAAAATAAAGGAAGAAATCAATAACACACACAAAAAGAACACCGCGCGGATCGCAGCCACCCGCCGACGACCTGCCTAATCGAATTAGTGTGCTCCATCCCAGAACAAAAGTAATATTACCGGTAGAAAGAGAACACGTACGGCACAGAAACGAAATGAAGACTGAGATATTAGACAATCTTCCGATACCAACGGGGGAAAGAGTTTGATAAGTACGCACAAGATGTAATTCCCGCTCATCGCGAATTCGTCTCTTCTCCCGAAATTTGCTTCGAGTCCGTCGTCGCGAGGGTTCGCGAGTCTTGTTTGAGCACCGCAAGTGCCGGGAAGCCACTCCTAATTGACGGCCGAAGCTCGCCATTTTAGCGACATTCTCGTCGGGAAAGAAGAATAGCTCCTTCGAAAACTTGGGACCAACTTGGGGAACATTTGGTAATCGAACTCTTACTTAATTGACTGGCAGAGCTCGTTATTCCAGTCAGGGTTTGTTCGCCAGGGAAAAAAGAATCCTATTCCAACGAGTTCATCAACGAGATTAACCGCATTAAATCATGACTTGTAAGATAGGTCAGAGACGATTACGAGGTCATTCGAAATTCGAGCAGCTAGCCTCCTATCTTAAGGGTTAAGGTGTCGCCCAGCAAACACCTTAACCCTTAAGATAGGAGGCTGGCTGCTCGAATGGCCCTAAATGCCCTAAATGGCGCGCGACCAGTTTCTGCCGTAGAGCTTCCTACGGTTACTACTAGAGGGAACTCTAGAACTACTAGATAGAGGGCGCTGCGATCGTTCACCCACGGGCATGGTGAGTAGTACACGGATTTGTCTCATCTTCAAGCTTGGGGCTTCAGAGGTTGTTGTGGCTTCGTTTATTGCGCTACATCTGGGCCTATATAAAGTGGCCTAAATGTCAAAGCATTTTATAGTGTTTCTTTTTTTTTAATGCAGAAGGTAATAAAACGCCGCACGCACGCATAACTAATTGCAGTGGTTCAACTTGCCCATGCGTTCGTGGCGTAATGGTCTCAATATCGGACTTGTGTGCTATAGAGGTCCAGCGTTCGAATCCTGCCGTCGGACGTACAACTTTACTAATGTTTATCCAATCATCTATAACGCAGTACTTTCTTAAAAGTGATCCCAACTGTCATGGTCACAAAGCCAAATTTTAAGCCAGAAGGACGAAGTTTGGCCAAATCCATGTACTACCCATCATTCCCCAGCTAGCCGAACTGCCCTGCTTGCTACTACCGCCGATACTAGGGCCACAGTTCCCTCTCGTAATTGTATGAACCTCTGTGGCTTCTGCTAGTTCCAGGACTCACCCACATACTTAGTCACGAGGCTTAGAACACGACAACTACTGAGTGCGTTGTTCTACGTATAACTAAATGTGTGTGTTTCTTTTCTGCGTGTTCTGTTCACGCTGCTTTAAGCCATTTCGCCGTATCACGGCGCAGAAGCGCTGGCCGAAGACCCGTTGAGAAGATACAATCAACCACTACCCGCAAGAAACGTTCTTGGATTGCCCAGCTGGGCTTCCAATGATGACTAAATCAGTGCTGACAGGTTCACGCCCGCAGATAGGTGGAATACAGTCGGTCACTGCAGCGAACTCCGTGCGCCTCGAAATGAACGCAGATTGAGAATGCGCGGAACCATCTCAATCGTGTTTGCTCAACACACTATCACAAGATGTCGCCACCAGCTCTGCTCTTCGAAGCTGCGCCGCTACGCATGCGGTGTGCTAAAACTCTCTAACATAGTTTGGCGTATAGCGCAAACGGCACCGTCACGCAACTATCCAACGCCACCTGCCAGCTTCATACGCGCTAAAAAATGCGAGATGCGCATTTCACAGGGAGAGGCGGCGCAGATTAGACAGTGCGCGCAAAGCTGTCAGGTGGCTGGCTGGATATGGCAACAAGAGGATGTTTTAGCACAGCAGAACCATATCGCTGTTATCGTATCGACCATCCGCAACCTCGGCGCGAGCCGCATATTGTTAATCCGCCGCACACAGCTTATCGTAGTGCAAAAGCTCTCGCGCGTAAAATAAAGTATACATTAAGGGTTATGTCATTTCGCTATGCTAAATCACACTGATATTCGCTGCACTATGTTAAAGCTCCCAGAAAAACAGAGAAATGTTGCAAGGTCCAAGGATTAGGGGCCCGAACTTTAATGGGAAACTCAAGCGCATCACGTGACACGGAAAAGAAAGCTAACAAAGGCACGGTGTGGTCAATCTTTAGAGATTTCGAAAATGGGTAACCCGAGCCTCGACGAAGGGAGAACACGGAACCCTCGCGGCAGCGGCGGCCACAAACGCACACTAGCGGTATTACCGGGAGTTCGTTATTTCCGGTTGCGAGCTGCAGCTCTCAGTCAATCCGTCTTTCAGCGCTCGAAAACGAGATAAAAAAAACAAAAACAAACAAACAAACAAAAAAAAAATGCACGGGAAACCGAATACTCTCTACATTTTTTTTTAAATTCTTGGTCGAAGCAGTAGCTTCCCCAATATCCGTACTTTGTCGTCCCAGACTCCAGAAATACACGCAGGGTTATGCATGCATGAGCAAGTCCTCGAGGAGGAAAAAAAAAAGGGTAAAGCTATCCTCTTTCCCGATTCCCCGCTTATTCAAAGCGCGCTGTCTCTGCCAAACTCTTCCCGCAATCCCCCTTTCTCTCACCAACCTTTCCCCATTGTTGTCCTTGCGCGGCGGATAAGGCTCCGCGCAATCTCTGCAAAAAAAAAGAAAAGATAAAGAGAAAGTAAAAAGTAAAATAAAAAAGCGGAAGAAAGGCCGATAGGCAACAGCTTGCGCCCTCTACCAAGCCGCCCACCTAAGCCGAACACCCTTCCCTACGCCCTTATTATTATTTACTTTTTATTGCCGTTATACTTCCCCTTCTCATACGAATTCCTTGCTTTATTTGTGCCGTGTCAAAACCGGTTACCCCCCCCCCCCCAAAACGATGATTTCCCTCTCAACTCGTGGCACGGGAAACTCGATCCAGGCGACGTAAAAAAACAATGGCCGCAAATTTCGGCTCACAATAGGGAAACGATTTCCGCTCTTCCCTTCCCCGTCCTCCTAACTCCATTGGTTCTTTTATCGGCCTCCACTTCACAACGGAGCGTACGGTATGCCCTGTACTAGTACATAGGTGTTGTCCGGATTTTCTGCTTTACCGGCTTCCAGGAGCGCGACGGCAGTGAAACCAGGGGGCCGATCCATCACGCCGACTACTAAGCCCGCTTCGCCAAGCAACCACCTCCCTTCCCCCTCTCGCTACCCTACCCTTTCCCCATACGGTCGCCGCGATCGACCGTCATTAATTAAAACTCAGCCGTCGCAGATTCGATCGGAGGTCCTCAATCAATGATGGCTCATCAATCATCTACCGCGTGGTGGTGGTGGTGCTCGCCTTTCCGCCCGCGCCCTCCCCTGGTCGCGCGGCTTCCCTTTAAGCGGACCAAACCCCGTTGACGTCTCTCCCTCTCTCCCCACCAACCTTTCGGGAAAGCGCCCATAATCGGCCTCCATCTCGACAATAACGCTTTCTCTTTCCGCGACAGGAACCCTCGCACGGACTTTGCGTCCACTTTGCGCTGGAAGCGAAAACCTTAACGGAGTTACTCTCATGACATTGCCTACATTCTTTTATGCTGAAGGTCCTCCACCTCGATATCCCAGAAAAAAAAAAGAAAGAAAAACTATTAGCAAGCTCCAGGGTGCCCTCGATAATGTACTAGAACAGCTTTTACATGAACCTGTTTCGATGCCGTTTTCAAGGAGGTGCATGTCATAATGCCGAGAGAAAAGGTGGTCACGTGGGAACAAAAGATCGTGACGTTTTTTGCACTCGCTCGCGTTTGCTTTGTCGTCTGCTTTGCGGATACTCGTTGCGCGATCCGATGTACCAGACGACAGAGCCAGCCATAGCGAGTGTGGCAAAACTTCATGATTTTCTGCATCAGGACACATAACTCTTGAGAAACGATGCCAAAACTGGTTCGTATAATAAATGACGTTTTAATGAACCCTGGAACTTGCACACCCTGGAACTTGCCGGTGTTCTTTCTATGATTTCGAGGTTGAGGACCTTTATTTAAAGCAAAGAAGTGAAAAGCCGGAAATATCATTTCCGTACCCCTTTGAAGGGATGCTAAGGTTAGTAATTTGCAGAAGAGAAGGTCAGTTCTCAAGGGGAAAAATGCAGCCTAATATCTTCCTTTCTTAATTTACGTATTTATTTTTCTTGGATTTCTCGACTAAGCTGCGATGTTGATGATGGAAGCACATGACGTCACAGTTGACACGGTATATCTTCACGCATCTGCGGCGAGATTCCTTTTTTTTTTTCCCTGAAGAGCAAGTCGCTGGCTAAGTTATATAAGCTGAGAAGCTATAGTTGTTCTCGAAGTCTCGCCTCTCGAAGTCTGCGCTTTGTAAAAGAAGTAGTAATCTTCAACGCACAATGAGCATACAGCCGGTATCGCCGAGACTTATCCCGACCAAAAAGCCTCGGCCCCATGATTCTCCCAACATTGACGCCAAGACGACGCCGATTCCAGTAAACTGATGCCATCATTAGTCACTTCTTGTTCGCTTACAGTGGTCCAATATACAGCCGAACCCGGGTATATCGAATCTGAAGGGGACCACAAAACAGTTCGATATATCGATAATTCGATATATAAAACAAACAAGAAAATTATACAAAATATTTCAAGGGGATTTGGCTGCTGTTCGTTATACACAATAATTCGTTATATGTGGCTTCGATATATGCGTGTTCGACTGTATTAGTTTTATTTATCGCTTTTAGCACACTACTGCTCTTCAATTGCTTTTGTTCTTCTGCAGAAGTTATCCTTTACATTAGTGACCAGTTGCTGCGCTCTGTTGTTTACGCTACCCACGTCATGCATTAATACCCCATCAATACCCATTAAAGGTAACGTAAATGATGAGGACGTCCACAGAGGGCAGCACGCAACGCACCTTTGCTCTGTCCGTTTCCGTCCCTGAGAACAGTGCACTCCTCGATGGAGCCGAAGGGAGAGAACATCACTCGAACGTCGTTTTCGTTGCACTCCTTGGCCAGCATGCCGATGAACAGCTTGCGCTCTGCGTCACACAAGGAAACGGAAACACGTTGAAGTCACAAGAAAGGCGAATGCTGAGCGTCACGACAAAGTAAAACGGGCTGCACGGAGGACAACGGTGCATGTTTGCTAAATGAACCGTGACACAGCAAATTACTTATTGCGCGCGTCGTGCTGGGAAAAATCGATGGCCTACCCGCAACAATTAGGAGGGCGCGTTGGAACGTGCACATCTCAATGTGAACCAGAAGCACTGCAGTAGTACTTAGCGTACTGCATTGCAACGGGTACTGACATATTTACTGATGGGATGTAAGACTGCACGTTTCGGAGCCCCCTCCGGCGGCGCTAATAATGCCGTTGAAGCATGCTCTAAAGGTTCACGATAAGAAAGTGGGTCCAATTCGTCTCTGTTCGTGCATGATTATCGTGATCTTTCTTTCTTTCTTTATTTATTTCCTTAAAGACCCCACACGGGGGTATTATTACATAAGGGGTGGGATTACAACAATAGTTAAAACAATATTAGTTAAGGTGAGATAATCGTTGACACTTCTTCCGTGAATGCAGATGAACTGGTGATGGCAGCGACGTGCCAACCAACTTTTGGCCGCCGAAAAGCTTAGCGGCTGTCTTGCACGACCATTAAAGCGCTGCAAAAGCGTTCTGGAACCACGGATCAAACATACCATGAAGTTCCAAAGCCAAATTTACAATACAACGTGTACTAATAATATACGCGTGAAATGAGACAATACCAGTATTACCGCTTGAACGTCCTGACTAAATAAAAAAATGATGATAGTGAAACACTCGAGAAGCTTCCATTACTTTCGTTATTAATACCGGGAAATTTCACAACTCCGTTAGCCACTTTACTTGCGAATAAAAACATTTCACGCGACAAGCAAGGTCGCGTGAGGGAAGCGTAATAACACTGCGGGCGCCGCGTTTGATAACCAGCCACACGGTGATGCCACGTACCACGCGCTGCTGTGTAAGAAAGATGGAAAGAGAGAAACGCCCCTTCACCCGCACCACGCCACACGTTTTAGGTCCGACCATTCCACACCGTTTCTGAGCAAACGGCGTTACTGCCGCACTTAGCTTTCACCCTGAAACAAAGTTATCACCCGCTATCTGGCGCCTTGTTCGAGAAAACAACGTTATGGTTCCCTCACTCCACGTTTCAAGCGCTGAAACCGCAAATGCCGTCGGCAAACACACGAGCAAAGACACAAGCAAAACACACACACGCACATACACGCACACACACGAACGCACACGCACGCACGCACGCACACACACGACGCCATAAACCTACGCGGCACGCGAAAGCTGCATGAAAATGCGGCGCCACTTTCAACCCTTGCCTGTCCGCTGCATCCTACAATACGTAGAGGCGGACGGACGCACAATAGTGGCCGGGAAAAGAACAAAAGAAAGAAAAAAAAGCGAAAGGTACTTGAAAAACCCTTGTACAGTCTCCATTTCCACACCCGCTGGGCTGGGGCAAGAACCCATCAGCCGGTCTGCACACATTTCTCGCGAGGCCCTTGTTGCTGTTGCCGCTTTAGCGCAGCGATCAGGAGGTGACGTAAAGTCCCCCCCCCCCCCCCCCCCCCTTTCGACGCTACAGTCCCATTGGCATGGTAATGCAGTCGTGATTGTCCTACAGCGGCGCAAATTCACCCCCCCCCCCCCCCCCCCCTCTGCCGTTTCGCGTTGCCGAGCGCTGAGGTGAGGTTAAGCCCAACCAGACGTTGCCAGGGCGCGCCCTAAAGTGCGGTGAACCTACAGAACCGACAGTCTTTCGGCAGCCCGAAAACACAAGAACGACGGTTGAACACCGCAGCTGGGCTATTCACTAGAACGGCGACGTGCGTGTAACATTTTGAGTGCGACTGCTATCATCCACGTCCGGATAATCCTGCAGGAAGCAGCGAGCCAAGAGGATAGCGTATACAGGCTACTTTATTGCAACGGGGTGCGGTTGAGAAATTATAGGGCAGCGCGATAAAGCATGCTGTAATGATGGGACAAACGAACGGATGGATGGCTACGTCCCCATCCACTAGATATTTGTTACGAACGAAGTAGAAAATACTGGAGTAAACAGACAACAACCAAACGTGCAGCAACTATCGAAGATGATGCCCAAGTAAGAGATACCTGTACACTGTCTTGTAACATACATACTATGCTTGTGTCTGCGTTCTTTCTGTTTTCCTGTCTAGTTAGAGCGGCGTCGTCTTGAGTGGCTATTGCAGGGCTGGTTAGTGCAACGCAGGCATGAGATCAAAACGCGTGCCTGTGCGTAAAATCGTGGCAAACGTGTGTGTCGCTTTGGTCGCGTATACAGCCGCCCACTGTTGGATCTTTGACGCAACAGTAGCGAATTATCAACTCTGGGGTTTTAGGTGCCGAAACCCCGATATGATTATGAGGAACGGCGTATCATATATCAATCGCGGCTCTGTGAGACTGCTCCCTGCTTTATACGATCAGACCGCTGCAGTGCAGGAAGCCAAATGAGCCCCGCTGCAGTTTCTGAACAAAACCTAACTGAATTCGCCAACAACTCCAGCGTGCCTGAACTCCGTCCTCTCTCTGTCTTCTCCCTTTTCCCTTCCATCAGCGTGGCGTAGACAACCAGGATTAGCCCGGTTTAATCTCCCTGTCCTCTTGCTTCTATCATTTTCTACATCAGACAGCAGCTGTGAGTCCGTGACACCAATGAGTTAACAAAAAGCCGATGCTTCAGACGTAGCCTTCAAAGGAAAGCGGAAATAAGACGACGGCATCAAAGCGAGAACGCAATCTAATCCAACCGTTTGCTTTGTTCGGGGCACAGCATTTCCCGCCAATAAGGTTGGAACAAAGTGTCTATAGAACTGCAGCCGAAAGCAAACAAAGAATCGCGTCCGCACGGCGCCCCCTGCCAAAACCGCGGAGCCGCAAGCTGTCTGCCATGTTTGCCCAAGCAATTTGGGAACAGCGCTTGGGAAACGAAGAGAGAGAATCCGGTCACGCGTAGCCGCCCTCCGGCGGGGCAGGCTCGCATTAATACGGCGACGAATGCGCGCGACGTTAAGTGGCCGGCGAATAAGCGATGCTTGGAACGCGTGACAAAACAGCCAGTAAACCGGGAAAGCCACGGGTGAGTAGGGAGCGGTGGGTGAGAAGTTTTTTGTGGAAGGCACGCCAGGGATGCGAAACGCGCCCGACGAGGCGCCGCCGGCCGGAACGCAAAGACAATTAGCGGGTCCGCGTAAACATTCACCGCTGGGCTGCGCGCATATAGGTGCGGGCGAAGCAGCGCGCGACATTTAGGGGCGTCCGCGCCTTCCAGAGCACTTTTTTTTTTCGGGTACAGCCGCGCGGCTCGCATCCCTAAATGTGGAAGCACGGTGGGGAGTTGAACACGAGAGGTCGCCGCGAGAGCGCGGGGTGGCGCGCGCGGCTCGGTACGAGAATGCGTCCCGGCGAACGTGGGGCCTTACTGAAGTCCGCACGGCGCTTGCACAAGTGGGAAGGCGGCAAGCCGGACGGGAAGCCAACCGAAGCCTCTGGGCCAGGGGGCAGCTGTCCCCCTCCGCCCGCGGCGCCGGCTTTCGGAGTGCGTGTTGACCAAAGAAACGCGTGCTTGGCGACGCAAACGCGATTAACGTGCCGGGAAACTAACTTAGGGGGAGGGGGGGTTTTGGGGAGGAGGGAGAGACAACATTCTGGCGCACGGGAAGCTCTCCTACGCGGTGTGGGAAGAGGAATCAAGGCATTACAGATCGCGCATGCACAAACAACGCGCGCGCCCGCGCTTCTGCGGCAGTGACAAGAACGCGGGTAAATAGGTGAGCGGGGTGTGTGGGGAAGGGGCGGGCAAGTGCGTTACCGAGCTGTTCGCGACCAAGAACTGTATAGTATGCCGGCGGCTCAAAGCTCGCAAAGCGGTAACCGCGGCGACAGTCACCCAGCAGGAATTGCGAATGACGAAACGTTTCGGAACGTTGGACCGCGCGATGAACGCGCGTCAGAGGTGTCATATGTATTCCTGCGGCGTTTCTGTATTCCGTTTTTTTTTTTTTTCGTGGCGAGAGAATGCGCGCCGGGTTCTTGAAACAAAGGCCACGCCAGAGCGCTTTCTGTTCTCGACATTCCCTCGTTGTTGCGCGCGGTGTCTCTTTCGTGTAATCCCCGACAATGCCGGAACAGCGGAAGTTGGAACCAGTAAGCGAGCCTCGTCGCCAGCCCGAACCGGACACTGCCATGCCGGACTAGGAAGTGCACGACACACACACACACACACACACACACACACACACACACACACACACACACACACACACACACACACACACACACACACACACACACACACACACACACACGTCAATAGAACTCGCTCCAACTACGGTTAGTCTTCATAGGCTATTGTGAGCGACGCCGAGCAGGCAAATTAAGGAAAAATAGTGTTCAGCGAGTGCATTGTAGAATTTCGCGCTGTTATAACACTGCGTCTTTCAATTTATCCGTCGCTTCGGCTGACAATTACTATGATCGCTTATACATCTAATAGCTGAAATTCAATCAATGCTGCGCCTCTAGTTGTGGGAGATGCAACCCGTGCGCAAACGTAGCGCCCTCTACCCAATTTTCGACCTCAATTGCGGCCCCTCTAGCAAAGATGATTCTACTTGAGCCGGCTCTTAACGCGCACGACTGCCTTAAAGAAGAATTAAAAGAAACTGTTCAAGTGACGACAAATCACGGTTTGAAAAATGCTGAAAGGCCTGTTTCTTTTGCACGCGCGCGTAGCCGCAAACAAAATAACTTGAGGCAGAGGGGTCCTGTTAGCGTATGCGAAACTCTAGCTTTGCACACTGCACATCTGACGTAAAGAGAGAGAGATAGAAAAAAAAAAAAAACCCATCGGAGCGAACACACAGCCAGCAAAGCAAGCCCTCTTGCCCGAGCCACGGTTTGGTCTCGTTTACCGCTGTCTAAACAACACCGGCGCAGTTTGAGAGAAGAAATCCCCCGCGTAAAATGGCCCCTCAATATTCCGTCCATTGGAGAGGACTGGAGCGGCACCCGTCGCTTAAGGGGAGCGCGGATTGCGAATCATAGCACAGTAGCCTTCCCTCCTTTTATTACTGCTCCACCCTACCGGCCCCCCTCTCACAAGCTCGACAATATATTGAACGCACGAACCACGCAATACGTCGTATGCAGGCAGCTTTGAAAAAAACAAGGCTATGCTTTTTTTCGTCCCCAATAACTCGGCGCATACGAAATCCGTTGTTTTAGGCATTCGGTTTCGTGTTGACTCCCAGTGAAGCACTTTCGTAAGCACGGAGGGAAAGAGCAGTCGAAACGAAAGGCCACACATGGATGATGAAGCGAAGAAGACCTATACAAAAATGAGTTTAGACACCGTCTTCTCGTAGACTTGTTCTTGTGGCAATATCGCCAACATAGACTGTCCGTAGACAAGAGTCACGAAAAGCTCTCTCTGACTTCTGCGGTCAACAGACTACCGAGAACGTTCGACAAACAACAGCGCGTAACAAGGGGCGAACGTAAAAGAGACATACGCAGCGATCTTCAACGTTCATTAATGGACGATCAACGTTAATGGACGATCATTATTATTTAATTAGCTCGAATTACAGCTATAGTTCAGCTGCCGAGACAGTTGCTTGCAAGAAAGTTTATATTACGGGCATCGGTCGACAGAACGTGGAAGGTCGCAAGTCCGTAGGGCAATCCGTTGACTCCACACAAGCAGGTCTATATAGCTTCCCTGAATAAATTTTGAGACAACGTCAGGTTACTACCCATGGGCTATACAAGAGTATAAGTAACGCTCGATTCTTCGGAAACAGAAAGAGGCTTGCGCTGGCTACGTTTATTGCTTCCTGCCCAAAGAATGCCGCCTTACATGAGCCGCTTAAGTTGGCATTTGCTCCAAGCAAGCGATATTGCACACTGCGTACGTGCCGCGTTATCTATTGATCATCTCGCTAAACATCATCGCCTTTCCGCAACAAAACTGATAAGCGATGCAGGCAATAGAGCAATTATGTTAGAAAACGATCACTGCTGCCCGAACAGAAACTTCGGGAGAGAGCTGCCATGTGCTTTCGCCACTGAACACGTGCGCCTAACAGGAAAGCGACATTTTCAGGCGGAGTGTCAAGTCGTGACGTGCTGATGCTGCGCGCTGTGTAGTGAAGTCCTCGGTTGGGTTTTAGATTTCATTAAAAATATGCATGGTCATATCCAGCTTGATGCCACCACGGCACAGGTAGAGCGAGAAACACATATTCGAGAGTTCGACGGAAGCCCGTCTGGCCGGGATGGAACATGACAAAGAAAGACGTACACCGACCAAATAAAACTTTAAAAGCAAGACGTTTCGGCTTCCATAAGGAAGCCTTGTTCACAATGGCTATTTGGTCGGTGTACGTCCTTTGTCAGCGAGGAACAGCGGGGCCCTTATAACGACACTGACACGCTGATTTGCAAATAAGGTCGCGCTTCTCCATACTCCGTAATGAAACGGCGTGGATGACATTAAAAAAGGCAATGTTCAGTTCGTGGCCTATTCATACTTTCTTACTGCGCTACCTATGTAAACACGAAGACATGAAAGCACTGACAAAGGATTGGTGCGCTAATTTGCAACTGGTTTATCATCATAAAACACGTAGTTGCCTGTTAACGCACCACTGGACTGTCCGTGTCTCTGTACACAGTGTAAGAAGAAAACGTGGATGACGTTCTCGCGTAATGTTGCTGCGAGCAGTTGTCGTATGTCGCAGGCGAATTTCAATTCCAAAGAACGTCTTGCGCTTTCCATATAAAAAGAAAAGATGCAAGCAATATGCACTCATTATTAGGCACGCAGGCAAGTGCTTTGTATATTCATCAGCATATATCTTATGTCCACTGCAGGATGGCCCCCTCGCGGCGATATCGAATTACCCCAGTTTCGTGCGAGTCAACTACCACCATACGGTGCAAATTTTCTAATTTAGAAGGACACTGTAGGAAAATATTAGCTCGAGCTAGATCGATAGATTATTCGTCTAGACGTCTATCATCGTTTTCGGTGTCCGACGTCCCAACATATCACTTTGCTACGCAGAAAATTGCCGCTGAAGGTCCCGCTGCTGCTCCGCCAAAATGGACGGGTCGACGTATTTCCCACGTGACCTTTCTCAGTGCCACTCACTGAGAATCACCCAGTGCTGACGTCACAAGAAAGGTACCGTATATTCAACAACCGCTGGCACAGCTCCTAGTTTCTTTTAGTGATTCTTTCTCTTGACAAAGCTATTTTCTCGCAATAATGACGAATTCGTAATTACACAACCCTAAACTTTATATTTTGCTTGACTTGTTAATTTACTGTCAATTTTGTAGTTCTGGACTACGTTTCCCTGGACCCCATGCTAGCCGTTAGAGTAATAGACGGGTAGTTATATGCCCATACATATAACCTAACACACGTTTACAATTCTAAACGCTCCAGCTGCCACAGCCTATCAGTTTCTTTAAGTAAAGCATATGATTTTTCGTTCCATTACTCCCTGCACGGTCATGCATGCACATGGCAACGAACAAGCGAACGAAGGAACAGACAAAAAAAAATGAAAAAGAAGAGAAACAGCCAGAAGACGCGTCTCAGTTAATGACGATTCAAATGCTAGAGAAAATGCATCTCGATGCAAATGCAAAACAAATAAACCAAAACCACGGCGGAAAATTCATCCGCTGGGGACACTCGCACAAAGCTCGAGTATAGGGGGACGGACGGCTGCGGAGAGAGAGAGAGAGACCGCTTTTCATTTTCGGGCTCAAAGTGGAAAGCACACGATGTGATGCCGTCGCATACGCGTAGCATAACGACAACCCTAACACACTGTCCCTCGGCGGTCCTGAATAACAAATGCAGCGCGCGAGGCTTAATCGCAGAGAAGGAAGGGCAAGGGGGCGGGACCGAAGAAGACGTCGCGGCGCCCGTTTCGGCGATAGCACCAGCAGACGACAGGGGCGAAGAGAGAAGCAGACGACACCGCTCCGAGAGCAGACGAAGACGAAGCCGAGACAAGGCGAGGGAGGGGAGGAGGAGGAGGAGGAGTGAGCCGGAGAAACTCGCGCACGTAGCGGCAGCGACATCAAAATGTCGTTATAGAAATTGATCGCTCTAGGGGTCCCGGAAACTTTGCTCTGGGACCGCGACGTTTCGCGTGGTCCCCGTCCCCCTGACAGCGCGGTGTCGTTATTCATTCGTTCGCAGAACATCGTTTCTGTACGCTACGTGTCTTTCTTCCTCCTCCTTTTCTGGTTTATTTTTTTTTTCTTTTTAGTTCGACGATTGCGACGGAGAAGCGCGAGGCTCTCATTCGACTCAGAAGCAGAAGCGGAGTTCAAAAAGAAAAAAGTCAAACAAATGGACATGAATTACGCATTAGCCATAAAGTGTAGCTCTTCGAATGTGGAAGGAGAAGGTACGAGACGACGCCGTATGCGGAAAAAGACCATTCGTTTTATTTATTCTTATTATTTTAACAATGTGGTATATACTTTATGTGTTTAGTACAAGAACAGTGGTCACAAAGTAATGCATCATCGTTGCCACAAGGCAAGATTGAACGTTTTCACGCCCGAGCGATTTCATTAAGCTGTGGAACGCCCAATATATTGGGAGTTGGAACATTATTCGTGCCCAGTTTCGAAAGCCAGCGCACTAATTAGTAGCCAACGAGGGATGCATATGTACTGCTTGCTACGGGTGCGTCCACAAAGCGGGATGTCTACTACGTTGACACTTTCGAATTGCTCGATTTTTCCAGGTTTTCTCCAACTCTTGATTTTATCAAAATTACGTGGCAATTTATGACACTGACCGTTCAGGAGAAAGGAAAGAATGGTGGCTTATACCTTGCGGAGTTAGTGTGTCAGCCCATAATATTTCACGACGGCTACCAATAAATTATAAATTAGGTGGGACGCACTATAAAATTTGATTGAATACATCTGTTTCATGATACAACAACCAGTTACAAGACCACCAAAAGACACCACTGCTTGCGGATTGCGCAGGTCAAGCTGGAAACTCCGCTGCTTTCTGGCATAGTACTAGGTGCGCCATAACCAGTGTAGGTACTAATTTATGCTATTCAAAGCAACCGGGCTGAAAATTCCGTCGCATCTCTGAATTTTTTTAGAATTGAAACATGCCAGATTTTCTGATTATATGACCAGGCCAGGCACCCTGGCATCATCAGAAAAGTAACGGTGTCCATCCGGGGCACCTCAGGGAAGTCGTTACGTAAGTCGTGGAACCGACCACAACTGGTGACCACAGAGTCACTCACGGCGGCCAATGTTCACACCGGTAAGCGGGACCTGCTCGTCGCCACGCCGGAATGTCACTACGTGTCACCTTCCCGTCTGCTCATCACCGCCATCACCCAAGTCAGATAAGCATAAGCATAAGCCGACGTCCCGCTCATGCACTTCTGATTCATTCGGCAGCTTTACCACTCCCATCGGATATGGAAAACACCGGTCAGCGAGCGAGACTTCCCGAAATTGGTCGCTTTTAAGCTTTTGACTCAAAGCGACCACCTTGGTTCACTGACGAGTCGAATAAGCCTGGCGATTCTTGTTATCTCTTCCTGCAGTTTTTCAAGTGACCAACGTTCTCTAACGTGTTGCCGCACAAATTGAAATTGTATGTAACACAAAGACACAAATGCACACAAACGTAGAAAAAGGAGAACGCGCCGCGCATGCGCATGTACGCGCAGCCGAGAGAGAGACAGTACTGGCTATGAAAGGAAATTACATAACTGGGAGAAATAAAGCTAAATATGCACCCGCTACGTTGGAACCACAACTGCTTCTTGTCCGGCGTTACTGGGATGCCGCTGCATTCCGCCAAGTGAAGCTCATATTAAAGGCACAGCGAGGAAACAAGAAGAACGAGACCGTAAAAAATACGAATGGGACAAAGAGCACGAAAAATTCCTCATGCATTAGTACGAGACAGGACAGCTCCGTCACGGTGCCCTCAAAGAGAACGTAGAGAGAGGGGGGAGGCACGGAAGATGACACCACCGCAATTGCTCAGACGTCGCGGGGTAAATTAAACGCTAACGGCCAAGACGAGGACGAGTCAAAGAACAACGAAGAGCCGAAAGGAATTTCATGAAAGGACGTTTATAATTCCGAAGAGAGAGATAAGATGGAAATGTGTCGGGAATACCGAAGAAAAAAATACGGGGACGATGACAACGGTTGAAAAAACAAGCGAAAGAGCAAGTCAAGCGACAGGAAATTGGTTAGAAAAAAAAAGAAAAAAAAAAGAAAAGAAACGGAAGAAAGGTAAAGCGGCCGACGCTTCCTAATTTGCACGAGCCGGACGGGAAATTAAAGAAATAAAATAATAATAAAAGACATCGCAGCAGGAGATCTCGAATGGCAGCTTTTAGCGAACCAACACGCTTCACGGACAGAGCTATTAACTCGAAACCGAGGCAGCGACCCCCCCCCCCCTCTCCCCCCTCTTTGCGGTGCGGGAAAGAAAAACACGCAGGTATAAAATAAAATAAAAGTCCTGGAAAAGCGGGACAGATAAAGACAACGAGCTGTATGAAAAGCCAGCTGCGCAGCCGGCGGACGAAATTTGACCAATGGAAGAAAATGAAAGAACGAAAGAGAAACAGAAAGACAACGAGCGACGTGGCGTAGGCGGGAAGCCAACGAGTCGGAATAAACCGAAACGGAACGGGCACACAATTCGGGAAGAAGGCCTTCATTTTGGGGAGCCGCCGAGGCCTTTATTTTTTAGATTTCCCCAGACGTCGACGGCTGCGCCAACAGGGGGCGGTGATACAAATAGCTGGGTTGCCGGTATAGGGTGGTTAGGGAATGAATTTAAAACGTTGGAGGCAACGAATTAAAAGAAAGAAATATAGGTGTAAGGGGTGGGGTGGGTGAAAGAAGATAGAGAAATAGCCGCAAGAGTTGAGTTGGAAGAATGCGGTTCGGAACAATCGGAAACTGCGGTGAGGCTCAAGCCGCATATATAATACATCTGCTGCCGTCCCGAGAAGCAGACGAAAAAAAAAAAGCAAACAAACAAAAAATCACTTTATGAAGGCAGAAGTCGTCTGCGTGTCTCTCTACGCAGCAGGACACAATCTCGCGCAGGAATGTGAGGAACCAGACGACGATTCGGATAGCAACGCCGGCAGAAGAACGAGCCCATATTCCATCTGAGGATGAGGTTAACTTGTGAGGATGAAGTGTGGACGAAGCCAGAGAAATGGGTCCAAACACGGCGCGTAATATGACGCAAATAGTTAAAGAACGTATAGCGGGTGCGTCACTGGTCCGTCAACGGATGACGACAGCTGGAAACCAATTTCCGGTCGCTAAACGCTGGAGGCGTAGCATGGCGTCTGCTTCGTGCCCGTTTGCGAGGACCGTACAGTTTGGGTCACGAACGGTTAGGTACTGGCGGTTGACGGAAGAAGGACAAACGATCCGGAGACTGGGTCACTTCAGAAATGGCACAAGGGAGGCAGAGCCAGACGAGAGCGGTGTAGCTAAAATCGGGGTCTTTCAATACTTGTAAAATGTTCAATCATGGGGTAAGGAGCTGGGCCACGTAGACAGGAAATTACCATTCCATTTATCTCTTGGCTGTTGTTCGTTTGTTTCCTTTGATAAATATTCTTGATGCAAGTCCATTGAATTTGTTTCTCCACTCAAAAAGCTGATACATAGAAATAGATTTCTAGAGCTCTCGCTTAGAGCCTCATTCCTGTTTCCACGTGATTTTATAAGCACTCACAAATTCAACCCCAAGCACGCCCTCGAGCTTCAACTGCCGGGGCTGGTGCAACGAAAAAACTTGTCTACGGGGCACACGCCGAAGTCTATTCACCAAAGTGCACCGTCACGAATACAGCGCCATCTGTCCGCAATGCGAAGCGAACGCTGTCATGATGGCTCGAACGTAACGCAACGCCCCCCTACACGAAATTATGGGCTCTCCTTCGGTATTGGTTCGTGGGCCATCCATCGTACTGCTTACAAGATCCAATCAATCAATCAATCAATCAATCAATCAAATTGTGAAGCTTAACACCCAGAAACTCCGCAATAGGTAATGAGGCATGCCGAGGGCTCCGAATTAATTTCGACCACTTAGTATTTTTTATCGTGCACCTTACCTTAATCTAAGTACACGAGTGTACCCACGGCCGCTCCGGCCCCGAGCCCGAGTCGAACCCGCCACCTCGTGCTGAACAGTCGAACACTATAGTTACCGAGCCACCTCGTAAGCCAATGCCTTGACCGATCAATCCGATTCAGGTATTAGTCAAACGAAACGCGATAATTCCTGCGCACGCCCGCGGGTACATTATGGGAATTGTTCATTTAAACGCATGAGAGAGAGAAAAAGAGTGAGAGAGAGAGACGAAAACAACTTACAGGCAGCACACGCTGCCTCATCTCGTTCGCCCTCGGTATACGTTTCGCAAGCTCGTCGGCGCGCCAGACAAATACTACGGAGAATGCGCCGACGGCGGAGCGCATGCACATTTTATGGCACCTCATTCCTCGCAGACAGTGCGGAACAGCGAGATCAGAGGTCGCTTTCGCTTTTATTATTTTTTTTGTGTGTTTGCACATAAAGTTATAAGTGGCTTACGCCAACACTCGATCGACTGTACCAGAGAGCATTAACGAGCTCGCGCACGCTTTAATGACACGCATCCCACAGTGCTGGCGACAGAACGACAAAAGAGAGGCTCGCTCCCATACGCGGCTATCAGCAGCCGAGAGTCGAAAGAATGCGCCCTCAATCGAGACAAAAAAACGACAGAGGGCTCGCTTCGTTCGTGCCGTAAAAGCGGCTCTCATTAAAGCCCCATTAGCGAGCGACGCCGAATTGGCCATACGTACACGCAGGCGCACAAAGATGGCGACACGGAGGGAAGGGGAGAGAGGGTTGTCGAGAGGAGGGACGGACGCGCGCAGCGATAACGCTTCTCCTATTACGACAGAGCGAGAAGGATTAACGTGAAAGCGATGAGCGGCACTACATTAGACCGCGGACGGAGGCGTGAAAAGGCACCCTGGCTCGCACCAATCACCTTCTCCACTCGATCACATAAGCTCCGCAGAAAGTAGCGCGCAAAAAGTAGTTCTCTCAAGAAAAACACACAAAAAAAGTAATTTGATATACTTTCAAAACCTCGTTGCCCAGCTCTAATCGCTCGTTGATAGGGTGCGCGTCATTTTTCCCGCTTCGTAGATCAGCTCTGTCTCCTCAGTGGGAAACTAAAAAAAAAAATAAAAAAAAAATACGCAAATTGAAGGTTAATAATGGGGGACCACACGGGGTTTGTGGGAAAGAGACGCGTCAAATGGAACGACGAAACGCAGGCGATTTTCTTGCCTAAACGCGTAGACCGGGTGGTAGATGCTGCACTGGCGAATTAAATAAAAGCTCGGACGAGTTGCCGTGGCTGCATAATAAATCCGCGCCAAAATATGCCTGAAGCCGAGCGTAGCGGTCATTTGCGGGACCTGCCGGATGTGTTGCTTTTCCGTCAGTGCACAACCAGCCATCCCTGTTTAACTTTTTAGTTTTATTTCTCCCTCTTCTCAGTGCATGCTTGTCTGTTTGTGTATCTTCATATGAAAATAAACCGGCACACCTTCGCAGCTTATTAGAAAGACTTTCCTGTCCGTAAACGGTTTGCGGAATACCGAAACTTCGGAGGAAGACACCCGCAGCGGAACGGGTGGCGCCATCTGGGGACGCCGACTTGAACTGCAGAACACAGAAGTACTAATGGTAACGACTTACTATCTGCTGGTGCAAAAGCGTTGACAGCAGCATTCATTAACGCATGGTGGATTGTATTTCTCTTTTTCCTCTTCTGCGAGAACAAATGACGGAACACAACGTTTCCAACAAATTGCGGTTGAATAAAGAATAAGAAGGTGGCGCTGCTACTAGCGCTACTGCAGCGATCGATGTTTCCGGTGTTCCGGATTCCATATACTGGAATATGTTTACGAGAAAGCTAAAGCTCTTTAAACAGCAAAACACCTGTGTTGACTCAGCAAGCATTCTAGTTCGCATCCGAGTCACACCAACGTGAAACGCAAAGAAGAAGAAAAAAAATAGCATAGCAAGATTTTTGTGCACGTTACACCACTAAGCATTGAAAATTCCAGAGCTCTGAAAACACACAGCGCCTCACATAGCGCGATGTCTCCTTCGAACGTCGCGATCAATCGATCAAAATCGATCACCTCCGGTATACGCTGTCGTCCTTCGTATACATCTATCTCACTTTAGCGGCGCAGAATATCATCAATCAGTATCTAGTCTCGGACCTTCCGTTCTGCAATGCTTCGTGAAACGCGGGCCATTCAGGCGGGCAGACTTAAAAAGTTCGACGCACGGCCCCATTATCGTTTCGGTTCGAAAGGAGACAAGTCACTTAAGTTAAGTAGTTAACCAGAGCGACCGGAGCAAACAGCAAAATATTGCAGGGTCTCTCATGTGCAACAGAATAATGGTACAACAGAATGGCTTGCACTGACATCATCTTAGGCACCACATGTTGGCGAACTAGCACGGTGTGAAGCTGCTATCCTTTCTAAGCTTTCCTTCCTCCATAGAAGCAGGTTACCCCGCGGCAGTGAACGCTGACGTAATCCTAAGCGCCATATTCAAGAACCATCAAAGTGAGAAGCTGCACCTGTGACGTCACATGCAAGCTATCCGTCGCCGGTGACGACCCAAGAATTCAGTGGCAAAGAAACAGCTGTCCAACTCACGCGAATTTGAATACAGGCGCCATCCGACTGTGTTATCTCATTTCCGATGACGTCACGGCAGAGGCGGACTTAATACAGGCGCCTCTCGGGAACTATGCTTTGGAGCGTGGAGCGGCCGCGGGGTTTGGTGGGCGGAGCTTCCGTTGAATTCTTAGGTTTATGACGTTGACTTACTTGAGAAGCTGTAGCCTGTTTACGTCAAAACTATCACCTCTGTCTCAACAGTACGTACCACGGTCGTAATTTTTTTTAGAAGCCTTTTAACTTTCCCGCCCTTCTCCTCGAGTGATCTTTCTATCTCCTATCATTCCCTGTGCAGAGTAGCACAGGCGCCTACATATGTGTCGGCAGAATTTTCTGCAGGCACTTCAATAAGGAGCTTTTTTTCCCCCTCAGTTTATAATACGACGACGACTGTGCTTCCAATTTGTTTTCATGACGTATTCCTGCCGCAGGTTTAAGTGCAAGTTTGGAATTATACCGCATATGATAGCGCGCACGCACGCACGCACGCACACACACACGCACGCACGCACGCACGCACACGTCGACGTAGGGACGTCACGGGGCAAAGTCTACGTATATGATGCTTGTTTATCGGGAAGGATGGCGATGACAAGCGTATGCTGCGAGATGTACGACACATTTATAACTACATTCGCCAAGTATTCACAGTGGCACAAACCCATTCGGTAAGACTGGTCAACAATAAGCCTATATGCCCGCAGTGGTACATAACCAGCGGCCCAAAAATGAGCTATGCAATAATTAAGAAAATCAAAGAAACAGTTGAATATGACGCGCCAGTCTATTAAGAAGTCAGCGCGCTTCGGAGACTCCTATATGAGCCCGACGTACGCGCATGTATTATGTCGTGATTTATTGTTACATTGTGTAGAAAAGAAGTCTTCTCATTGGCACAAGTTTTTCGGGTCAAAAAAAAAAAATACAGATAGAAAGAAAAGAAAATGGATGATGCTTAAGCTTCGCCATTTAAGAGTGGAATGCGATAGCATTCAAAGATCCCCATGCACTGCTTGTCAGGCTTCGCGGCAACTGCAAGCTTTCTTTTTTCTCCACCTTCGCCTCCGCGCGCCACTGCCGAGGTGGCGATCGAGCGCCATCTGGATGGTGTTTTTGCATGGAACGCCGACCGGGTCGTGCCACTGTACGAGTGGTAGAAATGCTAGAAAGGTGGTTTGTGTTTGAGTTTCCAAGTGACAGAATTACGTTTACTCGTATATTCAAATTACAATCCGACGCTATCCATGCCTGTAGGTTGCGGTTAAGTCGTACTTTACGACTTTCCTGACGCATTTTACTTTGAGAAATTCGATTAGCTCACCAGCGCTTCTGCGCCACTAGGAGGCTCTGGGTGGTCCGGGATGATTTTCTTGGCCGCGGACGCCGAGTTTTCTCCGACACGGGGCCCTTAACGCCACCGTGTTGGAAATCTTAAGCTTTAATATACTTCAAGTGCTCGAGAAATAGTTGCGTGTCATGCCGCCAGCGGCACTGCACGCCTTCACGGCCAAGCTCGACTCCCGTAACGCTCATACGACTCCCTCCGCTCCGCGTGCCACAGAGCCCTCTTCCTCGTTCTCGGGGGGAGTGACGCTGCGCGGATCGAATTCGCGCGGCGCTGAAAAGACAGCTCTATAGGCCCAATATTGTTCGCCGGGCTCGGAGAGAAAAGAGAGAGACCGGCGTCGGTCGAAGCGGCGGCGCTCATTAAAGCCTCATTAGTGGACTACTGACTGTCCTCCTCGGCGACCCACGCACGCCAAAAGCGCTGGCGAGAGGCGCGACCGCCTCTCTCGAGTATCTGGCCACATCGATTGCGAGACAGAGACGCACACACAGCGAGACGAAAGGATAGGCTTCGACGCGATGCGCTATAGAAAAAAAGCACCTCCATGGAATCGGACGACTTCATTATACCGTACATAGAGGGGAGGAAGACGGATAAAAGCGTATACGCAGACCAATTACATAACCGCGCTGCTGGCATAACATAACGGCTTATACTTGTCTTCCCAAAAGACCCCCCCCCCCCCTAGAATTTTGGACGGCAAATAACGCTCTAAACGCGGCAACGTTTCTACAGTTGTACAGTTTCACATTTACATATGTAAGCGGGGCTTGTTAGCGAAATGACGGATGGAGCCGCGCGGGCTTGGATGTTCTGGTTGATGTTTAATAACCTCACCGCCAATCGTTATGTTATAGGTGGTGTTCTTGGAGCCACAGTTTGCTATTGTTGGCTGCTGTATGTTTTGCGGCGATTCGTGCCAACTTTAGGCCTCGCATCAGCATTATTACGGCAACCCTTATCTAGGACACTGAGTTAAAACAAAGAAATAATGGGGTTTAGCGCCCTGAATTAAACTGTACCCAAGTCTCAACGAGGTGCTAGATGACGGGTTGGGAGTGGGAGAGTCCTCCTTGTCTGTTTCTGTCCTTCACCATTTTTTTTTCTTTTGAGCATGTCCGCCACTTAAGTTTCCTTAAAACCAAAAGAGCTACGATTTTTAAATGTCACACGTGGAAACCATGTAAGAAAAACAAAAGTGTCAATGTGCTTGTTTGTTGGCTGGTTCTGCTTGCGCGATTACATCTGACTCGTAATTGTATTTGGTGTTTCATTATAATCGTGTAACTACACACACTATCGTCTCGAAAGAAAAAAAAAAACTGTAGTGCTTCGAAGACAGCGCTCGTCCTGTCATTTTCTCTGTCCTTGCCTATTGCTCGCGCTGCGAATCTCTTACATAGATGGCACACACTTCAAAGGCATACGATTCGTGCAGCTTCCCGACTAGTTCCAACTGTGCGCCACTGATCTCTTAAGCACCTACACAGCTTCGGCAGAAAGTTGGCGGGAGGCCACGGGGAAAATAAGGAAAAGGGGGGGGGGGGGGTCGCAGCCCCGTAAGCGATAGCATAGCTCGACCAGATAAGCAAGATTTTAACAGGGCACAGCACTGCCAGGTCACCGCATCAACACGCCACAGACTCTCCCGCTTCAAGAGAAAACGCCGCGAACGACAGAGGTAGCCCGCAGTGAACAAGCGCCCCCCGAAATAGGCAGAAGATCAACCAGACCAAATCCACATCGCAATGCCACCAGTCATTTCCCCTCGTTCGCAATAACGACAAACGAGAGGGCGTGGCAAACGCCGCGAAGATGTCAATAAGGGAGTTCACACACACACACGCCAACTAAGCGAGTAAGGCGGTCGCAAGCCATAACCATCGCGCAAACGTCGGGCGCGCCAGATATCGCATCCGTCAGCGCAAAAGGTCTCGCCCCCCTACAAAAGGATTACTGCGACGGTCGGGCAGGCAGCGCACGCGTGCCGAAAAGCCAGTTGGCGTTACAGAAACGCGGGCGGCCAAACTATACCACTGCTAAAAGATGTCGCCTCCACCCTACAAACCCGCATGCTCTGAACGAGAAGAGCCGGACAACGCAGGGGCCAGACAACGACCATCGCGGGACTTAGTTCCCCCTAAACCCACAGCGCCGGCAGCGCACATCCCTCCCTTTCTGTGGATGGACAGCACTACACAGACTGTTCGTCGAGACAATACACTCAGGTTCAAAAACTCGGGAGAAGGAGAGAGGAAGCGGGAGGAGGAGGAGGAGGAGGCCGGAAGGGGGTAAGCGTCAGCACCGGCACCGCTTCCGTGAATAAGTGATGGGGATCAACGCCGGCCCGGTCCGGCGGCGGACTCCCCAAATGGCCGTCCCCTTGTCCGGCGGGCGCGCTGGCGGTGCCTTATCTCTAAACGCCACCGCGATGGCGCGTGTCCACAACGACCCTCACGCACGCGCTTCCTCTGCCGGCCTTCCTTACATCCCTATACTCGCAGCGTATATCTGCCTACTGTATATAGAACGGCGCCCTCCACCGACCACAGCAAGTTCGCTGCAACCCCACGGAGTCGCGAAACGGCGCGTAGTTGCTGCGACGGAGCAGAGTTGGGCCTACAATAGCGCAGTGGCTAACACTCCGATACTTTCGTCCAGCAATGGACATAGACCTAATTACGATGCTTGAGGTGATTACGGATGATGATGTTGCAACGCACCGCCGTGGCTGTGGGCATATCACTCTGCTCCAACATTACGTGTGCGTGTTAATTCTGTCGGGCTGCTTCAGGTACGTCACAAATAACCAACTCGAAAGACACCATCAATGGGTAGCGAATAGGCTAACTCGTAGCGGGCGTCTCCAAAAGGAGGAAGTCTGTGACCGCCAAAAAAAGACACACGACGGCGCTTCGATAAGTGCCTCTCTGCTAAAACCTGGCTGAGCTCAGCTGCAACGGACATTGCATGCACGTAGACGAAAGCGTCGAAATGTCGCAGCTCATCGAATACTTCCCATCGAAGCATGCGTTATCATTCCAATGCCCGTAGCTACACAGTATTTGCATAAAGCGCTATACCTAACCTTCCCGCTAACATCGTTTGACACTATAGAGTGCCTGAACTACCCACGCGAATTCCGATAAGGCCAGGTAAAATATTTACTGCTGTACTGCAAATGGAGCTCCTGTACTGGCACCGCGTCCGGGAATGCACCTTAACGGCGTATGCGAACTTCTATCGCACTCGCACATATTTATCGAACTGCACAACATCCAGCACGGCACAACCGCCGATACTGCAACCATTGCTTTGGGAGTGTCCGGGCCTCGAAGCCACACGAACGAAACCGTGGCACACGCTCTCGAAGAGTACACGACTCCATCTCGGGACGACGCCAGGCGTGTCCTATACAATCCCTGTCGGATTTCGCCTCGAAAGCCAGTCTGATAGGGAGGTTGTGAGGCATGAAAGCACTCGCTCCTTCTTTTTCCTCGTCCTCTCTCCCTCACCCTATGCTATCCCTTAACCCTGCATTTACGCAGAAATTCCTTCTTCTGGTAATAAAATTTATCCAATAATTTTTTTTTTGTTCAGCTAGGCCTGGGTTGGCCGTCAGCATCCACTTGCCCCCGTCCCAGCAATTTCTGAGCCGGTGTTAGTCTGCTTGCGCATCCGCTGTTCAGACATCGACATATCTCGCGCGATACGTGAGCCCTCGACAACGACCATCGCAAGAAGAGAGAGAGAACGCGTTCCGCGATCGCTCCCACAAAAAAGGGTTCCCGAAGGCCATAAACACAGCTATCGATGCTCCAGCAACATATCCACGACGTCTCAGGTGGAGTTTCTTTCCCCGTAATAAAGAAGAAAAAAAAAAATGTTTGCGAGCGCGAACTTTGATCCGTACACACGGTGGCTCTCTTTTCCCTTCTCTATTTCAGACTAGACCGATGAGGCAACCCTGAGGCAAGAAGCGCGAGCTCAAAACGAAAGCCGCGCGTGGGAAAAACCCGGCAACGCAGCCAGACAGTCCAAACCCGTTCTGTCCCGACGCTCTATACTATAACCATTACTTCTATAGCTATCAGACCAGCGAAATGTTTCACGGCGCGCCAGCGAAATGTCTCGAAGCGATCTCTTAAGCAATTGCGGCAGAACGCATTTCACGGTGAATGTCGACGTTGAACGCGATTAACATTGAAGCGATGCAGGGACGCACCGTATTGCAGCCACAGAGACCCGTTATCTCTGAGGCTTACATGGAGCCGGGTTCCTCTCGGCCATATCACTGAACACTCTGCGCCGCCTATCGGTGCCGCCGCGAACTCCGCGCGCGAAGAGTGTGTGAATATATATTTAGACCAGATTGAACATATATGACGCGGGTTCGATTCCGCCCCAGCACCGGATTACTGTCTCATTTTTTTTATTGATGAGCGGCACACTAGACTCTGACCAAAGTTGGTCCGACAACTGGTTTAGAACCCTGCTTCATCAGCACAGCAGCCCGATCCTGTACCCATGGACTTCACAGTGACCCAAGTTGGCGGGAAAACAGTTAGAAATTTACAGTCCTCTGAAATTGCGAGAAGCCCCCAAAGGATGCCAATCACATCAAAACACAGTTTTCCTCAGGCGACCGTAATAGTGCGTTTCGAACTGGCGCCTCAAAGATGGCTGGAAACGCACAATATACTCCGGGGCATTTGTGTGTGCGTGGACATAGTAATGCGACATTTCGACAGATCTTCAGACTAACTTACCTAATAAAGAAGAAAAAATGTATTTGCCGAGATGCTCTGGCCACCATAAAAAGAAGGAACGATTTGTTGCAATCTTTATTTATTTATTTTATTACCTCGTTTATTATACCTCAAGGGTCCCGTTAGGGACATTACATGAGGGGTGGGTACAGGGGATAGAACATAATTACAGTAAAAATAAACCCAACCATAAACAGAAGAAAGACCAGAAAGACCAGCCATAAACAAAAGAAAGATTGATGCACGGTGTTAAAGTCCAAAAGCAAGCCAGAAGCTATGCGAGTGAGGACCCGCCGTGGTTGCTCAGTGGCTATGGTGTTGGGCTGCTGAGCACGAGGTCGCGGGATCGAATCCCGGCCACGGCGGCCGCATTTCGATGGGGGTGAAATGCGAAAACACCCGTGTACTTAGATTTAGGTGCACGTTAAAGAACCCCAGGTGGTCAAAATTTCCGGAGTCCCCCACTACGGCGTGCCTCATAATCAGAAAGTGGTTTTGGCACGTAAAACCCCATAATTTTTATGCGAGTGAGACCGTATACTGGAAAGCTCCGGACATTTTCGACCACCAGGGAGTCTTTTAAACAATCTTTAACCCGCACCTAAGCCTTAGTACATAAGCGTTTCTGCATTTCGCGCCACAGAAAGAAAAGAAAGAAAGAAGAAAATAAATTAATAACCGCGATATTCACCATAAGATTAAATTAAGGGATGTTTTATTGTGGGAGTTTCGGGCAATGCATGTATGTTTAACCGGGCAGCCTCTCCCCAAATGAAATAATAAACACGAGAAGGCAAAAAGCACCGTGAAGTACGACGCAGGACGGTACGTTGCACAGGCGCAGGGCCCAAGAACCACGTTGGTTGTAATTAAGAGAGCTTCCTTTTCTTTCATTCTTGTTTTCAATAAGAAAGAGGCTCGCGATACGCCACACATACGTCCTCGCGCAGATCGTTCCCAGGAAACAATGGCTAAGCCCGAGAGAGCAGCTCTGGGTAGTACATATACTACATCGCCGCCCGACTGGCGGTACGGAAGCGCCGGGACAATGGGAACGCGCCGCCCGAGCAGGCGGTTTTACAATGAGCCACGCGCGCCGACCAACCTAATCTCGCGCCCGGATGGAGTGGAAGATTAGGTCCGCGGGTCCGAGCTCGCTGCAGTAGCGAAAGCTCCACGCACGGCAAGAGAAGGGCGCGACGCCAACGTCAGCGCGCGAGTTTCCGCAGCGGCGGTTGGTCCAGGAATGCAGTTTCCTGCAGAGACTGCTAGAGGGCACTGCTGGCGCTTCGATCGCGCAGCTAGCGCGAAAGTTACGTGAACGGCATGGATACAGTGAACGGATCTTCGCGCTTTCGCGACTTCAGACCTCTTTTCATTTATCCCGCTTCCAGATTTGCAAATCTCCAAAACAAAGGTTTTCTAAACACACGAAAGCAATGACTTTCCGCGCACGTGCATGATGACGGCAGGACGAGAGTAAGATCACAGAGCTGGAATTACCACGATGGAACGACCAGACGCACGTACCTCTGGCCCAAGCAAGTAGACAACTTGGACCACTGTGTCATCGACACATAGGGAAGATTAGATTATATAGATAGACAGATAGAGATTAAAAACGGCTGAAGTACGCAATAATGCTATTCGCATTAATAAACTAATGTAAAGCAAAGTACAGCTGAGCTGCCTATGTTGCCTCATTAGACGCACAACGAACGCCGGCTCCGGAGAGCTCGCAGCTTTAATTAGCTGTAACCACGCGCCAGAGTTCGCCGAGTTCGGGAAATCAACGGGGATGGAGAAAGGCAAAGATCGAAGCCGCGCAGGTGCTGGCTAGCAGAAAAGCCGGTGAAGGACCAGAAGTGCCAGACGAGACACACACATGCACACAAAAAGAAAAACGCGGAAACGAAAAAGAATGGCAGATGAAAGACGCACGGCCCGACCCGAGATTCGATTCGGAACGTGTCACGGCGCGGGTCTTGACAATTGCACCGGGGAAGAGGCCAGACAGAGAGTACGCGTCGTCTCCCTGGAAACCGGGAAATGAGAGGTGGAAAAGGAAGAAACAGGGAGAAGGGGGAGGGGTGTGCCGTGCGATAGCTATACAACCCCACAGCGTTTGCCAGAGAGGGCGTCTACGCGACGAGCAGCAAGGACATGCGGTGAAGTGGAGGCAGCACCTCAATTAAAAGCCGACTGGGAAGCCAACTAAAGGGCGAAGAGAAAAAGAAAGAAGAGTTGAGTGAGAAAAAAAAAAGAAAAAGGGGACAGGGAGACACGGTAACGATAGATGTCAACGTCCCCGTGTCGTAGTTAGTAAAGCCGTGCGCGACTTTATAAGAGGCAGTCTTCACAGGAATGATGAAAGGGTTGGAGTACTTTGCGAAGACAAACACATGGACGAACATGTCCATGTCCATGGCTTGGAAGTCTTGCCAGGCCGGACTAAAAAGAAACACCGTACAGCGCCTGCGGCAAAGTTCAAAAATAAAGAGGAAGGAAAGGCGAGTCGATGAAAGGGGAGTCGATAAAAGGGAAGGAAGTTAATTGCCGAGGCTGAGGTTTAGCTCACGCGTGACCCTTTCGACCTTCCCGTCATCAGATCAACGCATTTAGGCTGACGTTGCAGCTTAGAGAGCGCGAAAGTGGTAGACCATAAAAATTATGACTCGTGCACACATAGACACACATTGAATCTTCTTGCTTGGTCAATCACCTTGTGTTTCGGTACAGAGAAACTATATTCAAGCAAAACACGCTCTAGAACGATTATGCAGCGCATCACACAGGGACGCAGACACATATGAACAAACAAGGGGGCACTTCATGTGGTGTTCAACCGCGCGTGTTCACATGTGCGCGCGTCTTCGGCGCTGCAAAACACAGTGGGACACAGTCGACAGTGAACAGGTTAAAATTAGGCAATTGTTGCTAAAACAGGCACATTAGCTTGTATTGAGGCAGGTGAAACAAAAGGAGAGCGGGGGAAGAAACAGGAATAAAGAAGCCCACGACGACGATGACGTCAAATCTGCGAAGCAGCAGAACAGTGCGCGAACAGAAGCACTTATAAACGTCTGCATGCAGATGGCATCAACGAATGTCGGCTGTAGCCCCTAGCGTCAAAAGAAACGGTGGTAGCGTGCTCAGCGTTCAAAACTCGATCGTTCCTGCCGAGTAAAGAAAGAGAAAAAAGAAAGAGAGAAGAAAGAACGCAGTTCTTCAACCGGGAGGCAAAGGAAAAGGTGAAGGAGCAATGTCGTTCTCGCATGAAGGCCTGTTTACGTCCTTGGAGGGCCGGAAGAACAAGTCATTCGAGTAAGGACTTAAGGACAAAGAAAGGCAAGACGTGCTTTCGAGGAATCGGAAACAAACGGCTACGTTAGATCGCGAGAAAGCGACGATGTAAAATAGAGACAGAAAAAAAGAAAAGAAAGAAATGAAAGCAATCGAGACTGGATTTGCTCAACCGTGTAATGCAAACCAACTGCCCGAAGGAAACTGCGTTCCAGTCACGTCGCTGGGCCTAAAATAGCAGCGAGAAACTTCGGGAACGAAAAGTGACGACATTTGAACTACCTAAACTTGACCTTTCTCCCCATTCCTAACTAAGCGAGAGTGAAAACATAAGCGTACTAACCTAACCTGCGAACTTTTCAATTTCGTTAGCTCGGAAACACTTTTGGAACACGAGAAAACTCGGGCAGAGAAACAGATTACGATTGCGCGGCGCAACCAGACGAATCCCTGACCTGCTCCCCAAGTTAGCAGCCATTCAAATAATCTCTTCTCCCCTGAGGCGTACGTAAATGCGGCTCCTTTCGACATTTGGGCAAGAATCGCCCAAATGACTCGCTTTCGTCGTGCGGACGACAGGAAAATCGAGAGGACAAGAGGGGAAAAAAAATTATGGCTTTTAAGGCGATACATTTGTTTGGGCTTATCCCCCCGTTTTGCGGTTTGTATGTTTCTGTCTGGCCGTTTATGTGACCTTAAGGGTGACCTTGACACGTGCCCGTAAAAAAAAAAAAAAGTATGTCCGATGGTTGCGTTCCAACCCCGTTTTCCCCAGAAGGGAAATTCGACGTTCTAACCATTAGGCTACGGACGCCTGCCTAAAATGATGGAATAAAACACCTTTACGAATGGACTTCGTGCACCCCAGCGCTCCGAGTCGCTTGGCACGTTAAACGCGTCGCATAGCAACAATTTACTTATAAGAAGTTAAAACTTCTAGCTGAGGATGAAATTGGATTTTAGGGGATACGTTCCTCGCCCAAATTTCGCTGCACGTCTGTCATCGTACTGCTGGGCGTTTCTACAAGGTAATCGTGAGCTGTGATTCAATGCGTTTTAATGCTGAACAAAATTACCATTTTTTTCCTGCAAGATCCATGTACATCGCTGAAATCTGCAGCGCGTCACTTGTCCTAATGCGCCATTTTGGCTTGATGGCTCTCGAAAGGCCTCGCGTGCACAAAATTCAAGTGCCTGGGATTTTCATTCCCCCCCCCCCCCCCTCTCCAAACACTACAGCGACTAACTATAATACCACTGCTGCAAAGCGCAAACGGCGGGCGAGAGGAAGAATCTGCATTCGTTGTATCATAGAAGGTCACAAAGTCCGTAGCCAAGGACTGTCCGACGAGAGAAAGCCGAGGAGTGGACCGCTCCCCGCAACAGACAATTGAAAAGATACGACGACAGCTTCTGGCGCAGCACGCAAGGATAGCAACACGACGCGCGAACTCGGCACTACACGGGGCCTAAGTTTCTTGCAACAGGTAAGTCAGATTTCCTCATTCTTACAGCACAAGTGACACTATAACAAGAGGCACAGAGCAAGGTATAGGCACACTTTCTTCCACCTTGTCGATAACTTCGCTCCGTCATCGGCGAGAGAAACTGGACGGGCTACACGAACACTGGCGACGAAACTACGTCCAACTCCGGAGCTGCGTCCGTTCAGCTATATATGCACCCCGGGAATGACGGTTAAGCGCGCGGATTTGCCTGAGCGTCGCGCTTGCGACTTCGCGCGTTCCCGTGGCTTTACTTAAAACGCTTTATGCATCTCTACATTTCCTAGCTCTCGTAGTTTTCTACACACCGCCACGCAATTATAGACTCTGGCGCGCAGGAGCGTTGATTGCGAATCGTGGCACATACAGCGCCCTAGGTCATCGAAACTGATCAATTCGCAGCAAAGTCAGACCGCCGTGCACGCGTAGCAAGGAGCACGAAGTCTGGTCACGTCCACGTATATACTTATAACCACCACTCCCAAGCTGGCCAAAACGCCACACTTGCAGCGCCCTAGAGAGCGGCTCCACAGTTGCCTCTACAGTGATTTTTGTAGAGAACTATGCCTGGAGACACACCGGCGGGTGAGAACAAAAAAAAAAAGGGGTGGAAGCTAGCGGAGAGAGAGAGAGAGCGCGAGAGAACTCGATTCCCACGCGGAAGAGCGAGAGACACACCGTTCGCAGGCTCGCTCCCCTGCACGGCAGGAGAAGACGGCACGTCGCGCAATTTCTCGGGTCGTTTGGCGCGTCCGTGAAGGCGTTCGGCGCGCCGCTACGGAGCCGAGAAACGACAACGGTGTGGGGGGTGAAAGTGCCTCGCAGTAAAAGGAAGGGTGGGCGCCGAATGACGAAAAACAACAGAAGCGGACGGAGTATAACCAAAGCCGGCGTGGAAGAACGGTTTCCGGTGGAAACGAGTAGCTTTAAAAGGGAACAACGAAAGCGGTACTGCTCTATTTATTTGTTTGTTTGTTTCCTGCCTTGAGACGGTTTCCATTGGTTTACGGTTGGCGGCGCCGTTTCCACGGCCTCTTTCGGGGACAGTAAGGAGAAACGGAGAATCGGTTTAGGTTAGTTCAGTTTTGCTTACACACTGCTATCTGCATATCTAAGACGAAAAGAAAGGCTGGTTATAACAGGGCGCTTATTTAGCCGAGTTGGAATGGAGAATGTGCGGCCGGAAACTATAGCAATAACCGCGGGAACACCGAGAAAGAACAATGAGAAAAAAAAAATAAAGGTCAAGTTTATCTATTCTTGCATTCCGCGCCAAACTAGAACTCCGATGACGTCGGCGCGACGTCGCGCAGATTTCATCGGAACTTAGGACGATGTTACCGTCAAAAGAAGTTCCACAATGTTTTCGTGTTTGAGCCTGTGCTTACGTTAGAATGCAGTTTCATACTTAGTTGAAGACATTTTTTTTTTTTCGTTCGCAAGTGGACGTCACGACACTACGTATTTATTTGCCCAGTTAATGTTGTTGGCAGCGGTCGAGAGTTCGCACCGACACAAAGTGAGAATAATACGTATTCTAGAAGACGGCTATTGGACGTGGTCTGATCATGGGGATTACTTCTACAGATTCTTTCAAGTCGTAAAACGCCCAAACTGAGCGCACGAGATAAGCGCTGACTAAAAATATATATTTTTTAAGTGGCTAGTCCGCCTGTAGCTTTGCTAATGGCCTTCCGCGGATCAAAGGCAGCTTTGCCAACCATGAAATGAGTTGCAATAATAAACGACCAAAGCGCAGACCTTCGACGCTCTCAGAATCTATGCCGTTACGAGAAGATGGCACGAGCCCCTTAGCTACGTGGCGACACTGCGATTTGCTGCACGGCTTAGCGAATAGAAGATTACGGTAACATTTAACACCGCTCTTAATGGCCCAAGTGAAAGCTTCCCGACTAACTTCACTTGACATTTGTCTTTATTGAGAAATATCAAGCGTACTCTGCACCAGCTTCCTTGATATTTCTTCTGTCGTGAGTGCGTAGCGCTTCCTCTCGTCATCTTTGCATTCCTTTTCCCTTATTAATGCTAACGTAGGGTAGCAGATCAGACGCTTGTCTGGTTAACCTTCCCACTCTTGCCTATCCTTGCTTCTCTCTCTCTCTCTCCCAAAACGCTAACCTTGAAGGCTATAGCACCGTGGCAGGCATTCGCTCCTCGCTGGCAAAACCATAGGCAGAGATACTATTACACAAATATTACAACGCAACTGACAACGCCCTGCCGCGAAGAACTCAGAAAGGGAGGCCCCATTTTTCTTCCCTGTCACTCGTTTCTTTCTGTTAAAACCAATCCGCATACGTGCTTCGTTTACGAACCGACGAACTGCATCCAGTTCGAAAGCTTTCGCCGCGCGAGACACTGCGGGCGAAAGCAAGACATCAAGCGAGGCGTTGGCAAATCCTGTCACGCGCAGCGCCGATATTTTTTTTTTTTTTTTCTTTTCTGAAACGCCGAGGACTTTCGGCAAACATGGATGTAAGCGCGCACGGCTGCCCGAAACACGCGTCTCACAATAACAACACGGCCGCGGCGCTGCAATCCCGACGCCCCCGAAAACAGTTAAAACTTCGTTTAACACGCCAGAGAATACGCGAGAAAAAAAGAGAAAATGCTTCGAGACCTCTTCGAGCATTGTAACTTTTTATTTCTTTTCGTTTTTCGTAGGCGCACGAACACGCGCGCGAAATATTTAGAAAGCGCGCCGCATCCCGAACCGAAGACCACCAGCAAGACGAACGCAAAGCAAGCGAGCGCGCACAGGAAATTTAATACGCTCTCGAGAGCGTTCTCACAAAGGCCGCACGCGCCGCTTTTCACAAAAAATGTGCGCGCCGAAGTAAGATAAAACGATTTTTCATTTCCCGGTAGACTTGTTATACAAATCCCCGCGATACGTCTCCCAGAAAAACATTCGCGAGCTTGGAACAACAGCGAAAGAAAGATGCTGTCCACCGTTTCTCGGAGAGCGGAAATGCCGCTTTACAACAAGCAGCCAAGGAAAGAATAGGAGGTGAATTGTTGAAGTAATAAGCGTTATCTTTGCCTACCTGCTCAGCAGAAAAAAAAAAAGAAACTAGAAAGGTGGTTTCTCGTAACATGCTTTTTGTTCTTTAAAAGATCAGATAAACGAGGACGCGCTCAAGTTTTCGCCTTCGTGCAAGACATCGGAGACATCGTGCACTTAGCAACGCACCTGCATATTCTGGGCGCTGAAAGCGGCGCTCAAGATGCAGGTACACGGCGGCGTAAGAGGAATTGCATTACGAGAAATCCGAACACGTCTTACGAAAGGATCCCACTTGAATATCAGAGTGAAAGAAGAAAAAAAAAAAAAACAGAAGAGAGGAATTTCGCTAAGGAAACGGTAGAGAGACCCATCCAGAGATGTAGGCTAATCCAACCTGCGTGATTCTACGATGGGGGGGGGGGGGGGGGAGAGAGGAGGAGGGCTATGAGGCGTGCCAACGAGTTCAGTGGGCGTGAACAAAAACAGCCACTTTTCGGATGACGGAGAAGTCAACTGAAGAGAAATAAGGAAGGAAGTGTGCGGTGGAACCTGTTCTCCCCTTTTGTTGGCGCATGTTCCACTGTGCCTACGGCTATACTTTAGCTAAATCCGTTCTACATTTTCGTAAACTGTGACGTTTCTTATTACCTTACAATGCTGTTCTTCTTCGTCTTATTAGTATTATTATTATGAGGGGCAGAGCAGTAGCCGCCACTTGCGCAAATCAGCCAATAGGGATGTATAAATTCGACCCCTATCCGGCTTCAACCGCGATCAAAGCGCCCCATGCGACTCGGGTATTAAAGAACAAAAAATTAAAATAAAAGCAGGAAGGTTAGCCATGGCCGCTCCCAGTTGGCTGCCCTACAATTCCCTGCAGCATTGTCATAAATTCCAAGTTGAGATCCAGAAGTATGCGTCGCGTGTAATTGTGCTCGTCGACTTTCTCACATCCATATGCCAAAAAAAAAAAAAAAAGCAGGAAGGTTACCCAAGGCCGCGCCTACTTAGCTACTCTACAATTGCGATAGGGTATACAGCGTGAAAGGTAGGAAAGAACTAACAGACGCAACGTAAGGGAGCGTGATAGAAAACAAAGTGCACCATCTTCCCGTAGGGGAACCCTGAGTATAGTATGCGAAGCAGCCATGGGGTCGACCACGGCGCTGACATTGGCGTGGACGCTGGCGCTGTCCGTGGCACTCATCGCGGAGTTGCGTAGTTAAGATTTCCGACGCTGCTCGACGAGTAATGGCTGATCTCGTCGAAAACCTCCGAGCCGCCCCCAGAGGCACCGGCAACAGTCACCAACGCCAAGCGCGTTCGGTGCGAACGCGGATAAAACGCCGACGGCGTCGACAACAGTTTAGCGCGTTGTGGAGCCCCCCCAGCGGAGTATGCAGCGGCTACCGTCGCGTCTCTAACCTAAGCTGCTTCGCATTATCGCGCGCGGAGCCGCAGGTGTTGCCATTCGTTGCGCCATCCGGAGAGGAGAGGAGCGTCAGGAGAGGAGAGGAGGAATGCCGAGAGGAGAGGAGATGAGACAAGGAGAGGAGACGAGGGGGAGGAGGGAGATGAGACAAGGAGAGGAGGGGGAGGAGGATGCGCATGCGCAGTAAGGGTGTGGACGCCGCACGGTGGATGGATGGATGGATGGAGGTAGGGAGTGACATAGCCCCGACCATAAGATGCTTCGCATCTAAAGGGACGGCCGTATCGGCAGGATTACCGGGACAGGGAAACAGCCGACATCGCAAGTATAGATAGACATCCGATTTGATTCCAAAAGCGTCAGTCCGGCGTTAACGTGTCGGCCAGCTGCAAGGGCAGTGCGCGCCAGCAAACCCACGCTTAGTAGATGCGCCGCTAGGTAAAGAAATAGATAAATTTAGCACAGCAGGAAAGTTCCAGCGCAGAAGTTCTAGCGCAGTTAACAACCGTGTGCTGCACGAAGCGCTATTGTGTTGCCTAACTGTTTGACGGCAAGAATGAATAAAAAAAATGTAAATACACTTTCGCATTGAGCCGCTTCTGCGCCCACGCGTTTGTGCCGACGTACCAGTGAAAGAAACCTTTTTTCTTTCTTTCGTATTTTTTTTTTCGACACGTTTCCAGACGACCTATGCGAGTATACAGTAAACGAAACTGCGCAGCCGCCTCATGTCAAAATTGTAGCAGTTGGGAGTGAAGATTGTAACCTAACCTAACGCGTACAACTGCCAGTATACGCCAAAGCGCAACACAGTGGCTCACGACAGAACCTCGGCGCGCTTTGTTTAATTAAACACCACCGCCGCTGCTGCTTCGTCTACGGCTTCCTGCATGCGTCTATTCTAGCAAGGCAATGGTACGCTGAAGCTCTTTATTTAAAAAAGTTGTTGCTCTCTCTCTGTCTCCCCGTTAAATATCGTGACGTGTGAAGCAAACAAATAAATAAAAGGAATGGTAAATACGGTTCTAAAGACGCAATAAACCGGTTAAAGACTTTACACACACACACACACACACACACACACACACACACACACACACACACACACACACACACACACACACACACACACACACACACACACACACACACACACACACAAAGAACGGTAAAACTTAACGAGACTGACTTTCACAAAGTGCTCAAGCTACTCTTCTAACTTCTGACCGCCCCGACAGACAGCACTGACGCTACGCAGAACCAGCGTACGGTTCCCCCTTTTTTTTCCCTTAAGAGGGAAGGGGTATAGGGTTGAAACAGCGTCTGAGGCGGCTCAGGCCGCCGTCGCTTCGAGAATAGGCAACGTGTTGTAACATAACACACGGCGTAGCCGGAAAGGGTCTCGAATGGGCCTGCGGCAGCCGCTGCGGTAGCGGGCATCGAAGACCGCGCGTTGGACCGCGCGCTTTTGCCTAGTGGCGAACGGCTTCGCACGCACGCCGAGTTTGGCGCCGGGGAAAACATAAACAAGGGGGGGGGGGGGGGGGGGGGGAGAGTCTGGGGAACGGGCGCATGTGGGGATGCCGAAAAAAATTTATCGGAAGAAAGCCAGGCGGGACAGCAAAATCGTAACACTATCGAAAGCGCGCTCTCCGATATAAAGTCCGCGTGTGCGTCTGAAAAAAGAAACGGAAAGAACATGCAAATGCATTGAATAGGGAGACAAAAAGAAGCAATTCCAGGGTGGGCATAGTAAACGGAAATAAAAAGAAGAGCGTCGACGCCAGGCACCAGCCGCGCGCACACTTTAGGTGGGCAGAACCTGGCCGTGGCGTCTGAGCGGTTTAAAAGGAAAATAAGGAGAGAGATAAACACGATGGTACAAAAAAAGAAAAGAAAGAAAAACGGCAGATAAATGGGGAAACAGCGGCGCGGAGCCTTTTTTCCGCGTACTGCTCTCCCCAAAAACAAACGCAGTACCGAGAAAGAAAGGGCTGAGAGAGCGCGTGCCACGTGTACATTTAAAGAAGAATCGAGCAAGATCTCGCCAACGTGAAACGCGAGGACTCGCGCGCCGCGCGCGGTAAAGACAATAAACAAACACGGGGAGGAGAACGGAAACAAAAGAGGTTGAAAGCCAGACACCCGAGGAGGAAGTTGAGGGGAAGGGATAGATGTAAGCCGTTTTCTAGACGCGGCGGTAAGGCGAGACTCGCTGCGTTTGAAGGGAAGCGAGATATGCTCGGACCGTATAGGGACTGGTACAAGTAGAAAATAAATAGGGAAATGCGAGGGAAAAAGGGTAGGAATGCAGGGGACGCTAGGTTCGGCAGAAGTAGACTGCAAGGGAGAAGTAAAAAAAAAAAAAAAGTCGGCGCGGGAGGAAGCACACATCTACAGTCCTGCAGGAGAACACGCGGTGAGAATACAGGAGGCACATGCATATTATCCCCAAGGCCGGAAAATGGGCAATGACAGAGAAATATTACTAGTCCCCTTTTTTTGGCGTCCTCGAATAACGAAAAAAAAAAAGAGGAAAGCGGTAAAGGAAAATAGAGAATGGGAAAGACGTGTGATGGCAACAGCGCAAAAGGAGAGAGATATGTAACTCCAGCATACCTCCAGCTTCGAACGAACTCATATACCTGGACAGCAGAATGCTCTATCAGCAGGCACTGCCATCCTATTTACCTGCTTTTCAAATAATGGCACTATACCTTCTCGAAGGCAAATTATCTGCGACGCTCCTAAAGTCATCATCGTCCGCTGCTGTATCGATCTTTGAATACTCTGCGAAATATATGTGCACAGACGCCACCAGTCTGAAGAATCTGCGAGGTGGGCACCGAACGCCTCACAAATTGTCGAGCGCGATTTTTGCGCGTCGGATCAGAGGAGCGCGTCGGGCTGAGGAAGCCAAGTTGCGCCGCATAGCTGATACAAAACACACGTCAAGTAAAAAAAAAACACGCAGACACGCAGGATGTTGAAGTGCGAGTTTTTACTTCGTGCGTGTTCTGTATCACTAATGCAGCTCAACTCGGCTCCCGTGTTCAAGAACCAAGTAGCCTACATACAGCCGTTCATCCGGCGCAGATATCTATATCGCCGCAAAGGCACGAGTTCGATTCCCTGAAGCGGTGGGCGAAGTTTCGTTTTTTTCCTTGCCTTACGGCGAGGATGGGGAGGCGGTCTGACGACGACATGATACCGCAAAGAAAGGGACGGAGGGATTTCTTTAATTAAAAATATTAAATTCTGAGGTACTACGCGCCAAAACCACGGTGTGATTTATGAGGCGCGCCGTAGTGAGGGGTTCCGGATTATTTTGACCACCTGGATTTTATTTCGACGACCACGCACCAAGGTATAGACCTACACCATGTTTGTAAACAGCGGTAGGCACCGTCGATATATTTTAGGCCCTATAGCGACGTCGCGTAGGCTCCGCCCAACGTTTGGCTCCGCCCACGTTCGCCGCCACCGCTTGCACGCGCGGATGGCGCATCTTTTTTTAATGGGGTGGGGGAGCTAAAACCACGATTTCATTATGAAGCACACAGTAGTAGGGGCGCCGGATTTAGTTTGACTACATGAGATTCTTTAATGTGCACCCAGTGCACGTTCTTGCATCTCGCCCCCATCGGGATACGGCCGAACGAGACGCTAGGCCTAGCTCGTTGACCGCCGCAGTGACAGCCAACAGCGCTTGCGACCTGGCCTACTGCTCATCATTGTGCGCTTATTTTTGACAACACGATTAACGTGGGCTTAAATGAATTGGTTTTGTTGGTGTCGTTGGTGCGAATAGCAAACGAAACGTAGTACTTGCAAGCCAGCCGGGCCGCCTCGTTGAGACGGCCGATGCTTGGTTCCCGTCTGCGAGACGAAATGCCGTTCGCGCCAGTGGTTTAGTACGGGACGCTGCTTTACGAAACACGCGCAAGTTCGAGATATTTTTTCTATTAAGCGCTATTTCATGTTAAGAACAAGCTGTAGCCGATTTCTACGTCGCCGTGAGCGGTGATAGAAGCGATCGCCTCGGTGATGGGACCGGCGAGGTACCGGCTCTACGGCGACGCCGCCTGTGTAGGCCCGCGCTATGTGAGCTAGCTGTTGTACGCGGCCGTCCGATCGCTCCAACTCTGTACTAACACTGTACATTTTGTTTCGCGCTCGAAATTTAACTGACACGTTTAGGCGCGTTTATGACTTCCACACTGCAATAAACGCAGCTGTGACCCTGCTGCCTGCGTATGTTAACGTGTGATAGGATATTTACACTGCTGGGGGCTCAATTCTTTGAGATGAAAACAAATTCGAATGTGATGTGTTTTGAGGGGCATCTGCTCGCTCGACCTACATTCAAGGCTAATCCTAATCTAGCTTTCCCACAGTGCGGCAAGCAATTATAATGGCACGCTAATAACGATCCTAAGATCGTAACGATCCTAAGATCGGCTAATGCATGCCAATCAAAATAAAAGAGAAGCTTAACGGTTACGAAATGTATTGTGCATAATGGATGATCTGGTATCATAATCCAACTTTCGCTTTTTACCGCGGCGGCCCATTGCTTGCGACGGTTTTCATGAGCAGGAAACCTATGAAAACTTTAGTCTCTTGCGTATTTCGACGCAACTCAGCTCGTCCACATACTGCGTTTCTTTCATTGTAAAATCATAGAATAAAGACCTCACAGATGGAACCGCACAACCACCCGCGAAACCCAGCGGCTGCTGTGGTAGGCGCGACACGGGCGGCGGCTCGGCGGCGGAGTGCCTACCAAGCGAAACTAAATTCCGACGACAGCGCCACCGCATTTTCGTGACGTAGCGCCGTGGCGTAGGTCTATACGGACGCGTTAGAAGAAAGCATTGGGCCACCGACCGAGACAAGGAAAGGGGATTCGGAAAAGAGATGCGTTGGAGCAGCGCTAAACCGAGAGAACAGACCCGTCGGGGCACCGACCGCTACGACGTAAACAGGAGCCATGACGGCTTGGCGCGTAAACGCTCGTAATTAAAACGCGACCGTCGATGGAAAGTTCACTCTCAGCTCTCCGTAGGCGCGCGTAGAAGTCGAAGAACATAGCGACGGCTTCGCGCCGTCTAATGCACCTCGAAAAATGCTTACAGTTGGCCGCTGACGCTCCCCTCCCCATACGGTGTCAAGTAGCTGGCGCGCCCTGCACCCACATAATCTGCATAACGCTTCCTTAGTAGTGCAGCGTTTGCCTCGTGGACATTCTACACGACACGACAGGCTTTCCCGTCGCTCTCCCACATACTTATAGAATCATAGGTCACGGGAACCATGTTTCACGACCCACAAAAAAAGGGGAAAAAAAAAACCGCGAACTATACACATCTGCACGGTTTCCTCGTAGCTTCCTAGAGACACAGGAGAATAAATGTAGCTGGAAATCGGAAATAAGCAATGCCAAATAACCTATATTTCCTATAAGTGCCCCTTTGAAGCCCGATCTCCGATTTGGAAAGCTTCCTTATTAGCAGGCGACGACGCAGATTACATTTATCTTCCTGGAAACTACCCCCCAATCCCTTCCCCGTTTACTCGCGTAGGTTGCATCCGGTGTGATGCTGAAGCGAATTTACGCACGGCAACAAACGTCCTACAGCGGTTCCAAGAAAAGAAAAAAAGAAAATACGGATTGAGAAAGGCCTCCTGCATATGTACGGCGTTGACAGCGCGTTATCGCTAAAACCTGGCAACTGCAACTAAACTAAAGCCGTGCTGAGGGAGCTTCGTTTTAATGATCGGTGTCGCTGCAGAAACGCTCTACATGTAAACGGTATAGGGGTACAAAACATATCGAAAAAGGAACGTTGCAAGACTTTACAAGGAGCAAAAACAGGCCGAAGCAAATGACCGTCCAATCAACGAAAACGGCCCTCCGAAGCTCCCGGACGTGGACATCGTTAGTGACTAATACAAGAAGTCTTCGAGGCACTTATCGAAGAAGGAGAAATCAGGAAATCTAAAACCAGCAAAAACAAGCATAACCCGGCAGGTAGGGAAGAATCAGGACCCGGTGCCTTTGGTCATCACTGCGTCTACCTGTGTTCCAGTTTCCAGCGCTACAGTCCTTAATTGCGAAACAAAACGAAAAAAAAAAAAACGTCACTCAGTTCAGATGATTATACAGAAAAGAGGCTCATCAGCGAGGCTGAGTGCTGCCTTAATTGTTACGCTCTCATGCCACCCTTTTGCGAGACAATACTCCTTATTTCTCACAACATCGCGCCTTCCTTGCTTGATTTCCATTTCAAGGGCCGACATTTGAAGGCGCCGAAAATCTCTGCTGAGGAAAGAGAAAGAAACCTTTCCGATCTCTGGAGAACAAGCGCTGACAAGATATCGACGCATCTGCCCAACTACATCAACGTGTTCCAACGTATACCCTCCGCAAACTTACGGCGTAAGTCATGACCGCTTTACGCCCGACTCACAGCTGCCATCCGCCTCCGTCCAGTCACCGTCACCACACAGGCGTCCGTCAAAAGACAGCGTTTCCTCGTCGGTTCTACCGTTCAGGAAACCAACAGCCAAATGCCCGTTCAGCAATATTCGCAAGCGCTTACCGACCCATTGCTCACCTGGTGCATGCCGGGAGTTCTTATTTCATTTTCGCCTAGATGCGCACGCATCTGCCATCGCAGCTCACAACGGTACTACACTGTAGGATTAGAAAAATCGCGGCATACATTTTTTTTTTCTTTTACCTCGCAACGACCTATCGGTAACAACATTTCGCATGCTGGTACAATCGTAAAGTGCAGGAACAATCAACGACAAAGAAACGAAACTATCAACCCTGGTGAAGATAACAAACAACCAAAAACAAGAAACAAACGGGAACACGTGCGAGGCAGAGCCCGAAAATGCGCACTCCGCTGCGCCAACGGCGTCCCTGCGAAAACGAGACCCCAAGGCGACGTTTGCCGGTTCGCCCTGCTACGAACTCGGCTCCAGAAAAAACTTTGATCACAGTCGTGAAACAAATGTAGAGTGAAACGTTCGAAAGGCGAGGCGCTGAAGTTGTTGGGACTAACAAAAAAATAAATAAATAAATAAAACATGTCGAAGAGTGGGTGAGGGCAGCTGCGCAAAGCAGCACACAAAAATGTCGATTCAGCGCGAGGTTCGGAAGAACACGAGGGCTGTTGGCTCGACGACGCGAATACGCAAAAAAAAAAGGAAAGGGTTGTAAGAAGGCGGCGAAATGTAAACAAAAAGACAGAAGCCAGGAGACAAAGATAAGGCGCTGTTTCGTACTTGGGAACATGCGGAGTCAGCGAACGGGAAGGACCAAATGCGCGTACCGGACGGAGGAAAAAAGAGGAGGGGGGAGCAGCAAACGACCCGTAATAAAATCAAGAACAGTCGTAAACGGTTACAGCTTCAATATTCTCGGAGAGGAAGCGAAAGACGAGAGGAGGAAACGGACAAGGCAAAGGTGAAAGAGAGAGAGAGAAAAAAATGGCAGCGCCGAAAAAACAATAAGACAGCTAGCTGGTGGGTAAAGCGAGTCACAACCAAGAAAAGGGAACGCGGTAAACCGAAATAGAAACGGAAGTTTGAGAGAAGAACAGAGCGAGAAAGGTCGCGATAGAAGAACCGGAAACGGAAACGGCGGCTGTCCCGCCGACACACACGAGCTCGCGAGGGAAGCCACCTTGCGGCGGAAAACACGAGGAAAACACAAACCCCCTCACACAAAACACTCTCACACACACAAAACCCGCCATGACAAGACTACCAAAAGGTGCGGAAGCAAAGGAAGTAAAATAATAACAATGATAAAACAATCCATGCGCCAATTTCAAATGTCAACGGCTTGTAACAAAAAATAACGATGGAGCAGAAGAGAAGCAAGAAATCGTCTGCTACCGATACGAAACGAGTGTGCCCAGAGAGGGCGCGCACCATACCGGATGGCTTTGAGAAAGGAAAGAAGGCGAGAAAGAATAGGAGCAGCCAGAGAGAGAAGTACGAGATAAGGAAAAAAAAAAAAGATAAAAGGTGCCGCGGGAACTGTTCGACGCCGACGACCAAAAAACGACGCGTCCATCGCTTTACAATAGCGACCCATCGAAAACTCGAGGGTCGAAAGAGGAGACAGATGACATAAAAAAGGAGAAAAAAGGGGAAAAAATGCGCGAGTCTCAAAGGCAAGCCTCGAATGAAGACAAAGGGCAGCGGGGGAAAGGTTCGCCACCCGCTGGCCGGCGGTGGGGAAAAAACGATAACTCACGGGGCCGCGACTGCGTGCGGAGCCAGAATGCTTTCATCTTTTATTTTTCTTTCTCGAGGCGACTTCGGTGCGTCACAAGATTGCGTGAAAAAAGGGGGAGTTTAAAGAAAGACGTATCATTCCCCAAACAAATAACAACTAACGAAATAAATGTTTATAGTTGATCATAACGGAAAGGAATCTACCACGCGGTTGCATCACGTTCTTGTTATGATTTGTGTTTGCTTTTATTTTGTATCGTCGCATTTTCCCTAGCTATGTTTGTAATACGAAGTACTTACTGAATTGTGCGCTCCCATGCTGTATGTAATTTGCACAGTATATGCACGATTTTTGTTTGAGGGGGTCCCCTGACAGCTTCATAACTCCGAATGCAATCAACCTCATTATCAACGACACAATAAAACTAGAACTTGAAATTGATCTAAGAAATTAAATTACGGGGTTTTAGTATCCGGAAACCATACAGTCTGTTATGAGGGTCGCTGTACAGGGAGGGTATCTCCGGATTAGTTTCGACAACCTGGGGTTATTTTAAGGCGTGCACCAGAAGCGCGGTAGTAGACGATCATGTTTACAATCGGCACACCACTGCCCAGACACCGCGCACTACGGCTACTAGACAGAATCACTTGCAGTAAGAGTTGCATCAGTGTCTGACCCTATGACACCCATCTGACCCTATGGTGGCACTCAGCAAAAGTAAAATATTGTAGCTTTAATAGATATGACATGCCATACATAATAATCTCAATCGCTTCTTGAAGTGTACGCACTGATAAAATACAAGACAAGAAACCAGCCAGTTATTCGTATATGCGCGGTGCGCGTCAGTTAAGAATATCAAGAGCCACAGAAAAAAAAAAAAAAAAAAAAGAAACCATCGACATCCCCTTTCCTACGTTACCCCAAGATCGTCAATGGTACTTGTCAAATGCAGTTCTCTCAACTTTTCGACCTGTAACCCAGCATTCAACGCATTTCGTCGTCAAATTCTTTTTTTTATTTGCTTTTACCAGAGCGAGCTGAAACCATAGTGCAAATGTTCGGAACGAAGCCGGTAGCCTTAGCCCAACCACAGCCATACTCAAATCGCGGTCAACTGCTGAACGCGCCACGACTGCCGTCCAATTACTCATGAAACTGCCCCTCTCTGTTCCTCCCGGCCAAAAATAGCCATCATAAAAGAAATGAGAAAAAAAAAGAAAAGAAAGAAAAAGTCACCTGTCTAATGACACACGTGTGGTTGAGAACAAACGCGCTAATGGACAAACGTGTGGTTGAGAACAGCGAGAGATGAAAGAAGAACGATCAAAAGACCTTTAACATCGATGACCAACGCAAACTCCTTCCGAGGCGGCGGGTTGCGTAAGGTAAGGCGTTTCGTAAGAAATGACGCGGGAAAAATGGGGCGAGTGAGGATGCGGAGAGGGTAGGCTAAATAGAGCAACGGAGAATTGCTGTCAGCGTCAGAAATATTAATGACTTCGCGGGCACGAAGGCAAAGCCCAGCGGTTCACCAAAAGCCGCGGACGATTTCGTAACATGCCTCTCTTTTTTTTCTCTCTCTTTATCTGGCCTCCTCGATCGATTGTGCCAATCGCAAGGCGCGTCTACCGCGAGGGAATCGAAACGTGCACGGAAAATTATGGCGTACGGATGAGAAACTTCGCTTCTCGTATTCAAGACTCGTAATTGACAAACGCTTCCCGCGAACCTTCTTGAGCAAAAGCGAAGCTCGAGATGGGCGGGATCGCGCGCGACGGCCACGTAAAAAGACTCGCATTATGAAACGGTTCCAAGAGCCTTCCTACGCTTCGCTCTCGAGACGCGACGCGGAAAACTATACGTTCGCACATTGCTGGCAGAGAGCGCGCTGAGTTTCTAATTCCCAGTTCGGCGGCGACGCGCTGTTATTGTGAACCGAGCAGACGAGAGAAAACTGCTTTGATCTATTGGAGAGATGCAGTGTCCTATCCTTTCTTCGATTTTATCGTTCAAAATTTTGGCGCGACTTTCATTGTGTAGGCGATACTAGAACGCTACAACGATGCTTTCTGGTGGTTGCCGATTTGCTCAGTACTCCAAGTAACTGCAAGCCTACTACGACGTGTACCATGGAACAGGTATTCTGTATTAGTTATAACCTGTTAGCTACCCCTCCGCACCCCCACATCTTTCTTTTTACAACTTTGTGTCATTCTTAATGTATGAGTAAACAAAGAGCGTTCATGCCCCAGCTGCGACGCCAACGGGTACGGCGAGCTTAGTGCACTGTAAAGGGTGCACCACTGCACGGACCCTCTCAATGCGGGGAAGAAACCTTTAAGTCCTTCAATGCGCGATATATGTATAAGCGGGGGAGACCGTGTCGATGAAGTTACCACAATCGGGAGTCGGAAATCTCGATTCTCAGAAATCTTGATTCGGAAATCTCGAATTTATCCGCGATGTGGCACGCGCGGTTTACATTCGGCTGTTCCAAACCAAGAGCTCGGAACGCGTTCGCCAGGTTCCACCAGAGCTCCGCGAGTAGGTAGGTGGAACTTCGGCTCGGACATGTTTTCTCCCGCTCCAATCTCGACAGAGCTCTGCATCGTAGCGAACCCAGACGGCGCACGGAAGGAAACAATCGAATTTGCCATCAGAGAGCAAAGACAGACAAGATTCGCAAGATAAGCTCGCGATAGTTCCCGCAGTTACAGAGGCAGCAGCACCGACGCCACAAAGATAAAACCATTATCTTCAATTGAGAGAGGCGTGGCAGGCAGGGTAAACCACAAGAGCGCGCACTTCAAACAGCAATAAAACACCGCGCTGTTATTGAACATTAATATGACATTTTGTAGCGCAAAATCTCGAAATGAAGGATAACAGTGAGACGCCAGATAAAAGCAAAGATGAGCGCTACGTCTTTCCTCTCACCTTTCACTGTTATCTTTTACTTCCGAGTGTTTTTTTTTTTTTTTTTTTTTGCGCTACAAGGTATCATGCTAAGTAAACCCCAAATCCCCTAAGAAGTTATTTTGATGAACTGCTCGCAGGCAGAACAAGAAACGAAAATTCAGGACGAAATCGAAGGAAGATACGAAATGCGGCAGCTATAAGGCGCTCTCGCAGAAACTGAGAAAATAAACTTTCAAAGGCAGAGCGCCGGGAAGCAGCTGACTGCACAGAAAATCGAAACAAAAGGAAACATTTTGAGGCGCACAAAGCGCATCGCGCGCTCGACGCTCTCGTTATGCGGAGAGAAAGCGGTGTCACACGTTTCTTCGTGCCACGCGCGTCCGGTTACTTTATGCCACGGCCACGAATTTCGCGCTCGCTAGAGAAGATTACAAAAAGAAGCGGCAGGCTAGGCGCGCTTTGCACGACGACAAATTGGACGGGCGGCGTCGAGCAAGAAGAGATGCATCGAAGCTTCATTTGCGAGAGACGGGTAGAATCGCCGCAAAGAAAGAAATAAAGGAGCCGTGAACGCATGGAAAATAAAGCGCGCGCGACGGTAAACAAGAAAGAAAAATGAACGACGCGAAACGACGTTACGAAAAGCGCCAGCGGAAAGCGACGGGCCCGAAAGTGGGTCGCGAAACGGAACTGTAAACACAGCAGAAAACAAAACGCCTGCTGCGGCGGCTTACAGTTTCTATTTCGTCGAAGCGATGGCGTTAATATACGTACATGCCTATACGTTAGCGAAAACATTGCATTCGCTACCGGTACACGAGTCGGTAACGCGCGCGTCGCTTTTAGTTCTACCCGACAGTGTTTTCATTTTTTCTGCTGTTTTCCGAATTAGAGATGCAGTTTTTCACTGCCCAACTCTCACGCATTCTCGTTTGAAAATACGAAAACACCAAGACAGGTCGAAGCTTCAAGTGCCGCCTTTTGCATTTGACAGGTGACGCTTATAGCTTGCCCGTTCTGCCTAACAAACTATCAGGAATGAGCGGGACGCTCATTAATGCACCAAGACTGGTTGGAGTCCCGCATAAATGGTTAAGTTGTCCGCGACAACCGACAAAACAGAAAAAAAAAGAAAGGTCTCGGGGGAGCGGGCGGCGTTAGTGCGAAGAACGCGGTAACGGGACAGATGCGCACGTGCTGTTTTCACGAAATTCAAAACACCGCAGTAATTTCGCCTTCCGACGCAGCACGCGAGCAACCGCAAACTTTGAACAGCTCAGCAATTGACAAGCGACACACTGTCGCTGGTTTCGAACTCCGGGTCCCGCCTAGGCGTTTGTAGCTTGCTGCTACAGTCGGGGTGGATGACAATTAAATTTTTCTCGAATATTCCTTCACCTTACGGTTTTCCGCAGGATCGATTTGCCATATCGTGAGCTGGTATAGGGATCGGTCCATCCACGAGCTTCATTAGATTATCTACGGAATCGGCACCCATTAATATTCATCGATACCAAGGACACAAAGACCTGGGTGCCTTGTATAATGCTATCGACTCGAGAGAGAGAAAAAAAAATGTAACCACCTGCAAACGTTGAGCGCTTGTCTCACAGAAAACGTGAGTGACACAACAGGAAACACAGTGCAAGGGCGCAGAAATCTGCGACTATACCGTAGATTCGAAATAATAAATAAATAATGCTAGTAATGAAACATCTGGAGGAAACACTAAGAACGCCCAGAGAGATAAGCCAAGATGATCGAATCACTGGACGGAAGATCAAAAGAGAACTCCCGGAGGAAGAGGAAGACGCAGCAGATCACACAAGTGGCGCTTCCGTCTTCACGTATCGCACCAGGCGCTCGCGCGCCAAGCCAGGGCTACAGGTCTCCATCTCACTCTCAGGCGGGCGTCTAGCTGGGGCCTTAATCTAACGGGGCCGCCGCCGGCACACAAGAGGAAAAAGACGCCGGCGCAAACTGCTAATGGGCTCCCCAAACGAGAAACGCGCGAGACCAAACGAGAGCGACTCGGGGGAAAAAAAAAGTAAGTGGCAAGAAAGCAAGTAGAGCTAAAGACGAGGGTGCAAACGCCACGAGGAACGAAGTTAGGGCAAACGGGCAAGATACGTAACAAGGAAAAGCGAAGGCAGCTAGGAGAGAGAGAGAGGGAGAGAGAGAGAGCACAAGGCAGTATACGAAGCCTGCAGTCACAAAAGGGAGCGCGATCGTAACACCCGAGAAGAGGAAAAAAGACCGGCTTTTGCGCGGCCACGAAGCGCGCCTGTGTACAAACGGTAGCTACGCGCGCTGCGCACGTCACGAAAAATCTATCGCGAAGTGCGTCATGAATAAGGAAACAACGCGCGCAAACTTGCAGGAGCGGGAGGAGCCCAACCGCAGTTGGAACGCGGCGGCGGCACGTAATAAGTGCGGCGGGAAAAGGCGGTCAGAGACAGAGAGCGACCCTTACACGGGGAGCGCTGGCGAAGCTGGGAAGGGTAACGGGGGAGGAGAAAAGAGGAAACGGGAGCGTTGATTCGGGAAAGGCCACTGCAATATTCAGTTGGCCAGCGCCGGGCACGCCCGCTCCCTATTATTTCTGCCCTTCCGACCTGGAGGAGGCCGCGATTCCTTTTCAAACCGATTCCCGTGGGTGTTGCCGTTTCTTTATTCCGCTCTCAAATCAACGATTCGAAGCGCCGCAAGCCTCTCCCCTCCGTCGCTACTAAATTTCAGCGCTTCCGCTTCATTGATTTTGCCACCTTGAAGCGTTTTTGTTTTTCTTTTTTTGTCAGGTCTGCTGGCATTACAGCGCCATGGAAGCCGACGACACCTATCAATTCTGTACGTGGCACTGAATCGTTCTGTGGTCCCTCTCTCGCTGCCACTTGCGCCCTTACTTGCACGCCCGTCTTTCAGTGCCACGAATCTCAACAAACTTGTACAACTTTCATTCGTTCTCTAAGAATTCTGCCACCACTTCGTTCGGTTCGTACCTAGATGATAGAAAGAAGGAAAGAAAAATCGACGCATATCAACTTCAGCAATACCGTTTCTGCCTGACTCGTACCACTTATGGAAACGAAATTGAGCACGATGCCCTCCAGCCACTTTTCCTCTATACTTTTCCACGCAGCGCCTTCCTCATTTTCCTCCACAAAATCTCGAATTCGACGGAACCGCGCACAAAAGCGAATAAAAAAATCCAAACCTGCGGACTCGTACACGGGGAGGCTGCCGGCTGCCCTGAGACGCGAACGCTTTATCGCCCCGCGATGGCTCGGAGCGAGCAGCTCAAATATACATGGGCAACGCCTCTCGCTTCCATTGGTCCTCGACTTACACTTGATGGGGCCGGACCCCGGCTCTCAAAAAGGAAGCGCGCGTGTGCGAACTGCCTCCGTTCAACAGGTATGGGCCTGTCAGCCGCGCTGGCCTAGCTATAAACCGTGCATAAGAAGGACACCAAACGGCGGTGCCTCAGATAAAAAGAAAGAAAAGGAAAAGAAAGTTCCCGCTTTCCGGACAGGCCAGCCTCGAATGGATTCATTAAACATCCATCTGCAATGCGGCGAGTACCGGCGCCGTGCAGCAGTGTTATACTTTGCGCCGGGGAAGGGGAGCGATGATTGATTGATGATGTTTGAAGTGCAAACGCAACATTGGGGCGATATCATATAGAAGTCGTAGTAGAGAGGGCTTTGGATTAATTTTTGACCACCCGGGGCTTTTTGACGCGCACACAATTCGCGGTACCCGAGCGTTTTAATGCGATTAACTAGCATTCGTCGGATACTTCAGGTACTTTTCGGTCTGCAGATGTCTAACCTCTTTCACGGAGCTTTTCAACTGCTGCGAGAGCACTCCGCAGGTACATGTCCGACTGATAAAAGCGAGAACGTCCGCTCTTCTAGCTAGTAATAATAATAATAATAATAATAATAATAATAATAATAATAATAATAATAATAATAATAATAATAATAATAATAAAGATTACGCGTGAAATAGGCGCCTACGTGTAATCGCGCCAAAGTTCAATCGAAGTCCGATATACTGGACCCGATTACCACAGCGCCAGCGAAACAGAACTGGCTGCGGTTGGGAAGCCGTGTTTAGTGAAGCTTTCTTTGTGGTGCCCAATGGTGTTGACGCTGTGGTCTGTTGTGGCGCTATGGCGCACGCGTGTATTAGAGCGCAGCTTTTAGGCGCCCGTTCCAGCGGCGAGCGTCGGCGTCCCTCGTAACCGAGCGAACGAGGACAGCGAAGGGCGAAAGAGCGAAAGCGGAGCGCACGGCGAATGCGTAGAGACCGCGACGAGGAAAGCGGAGGAAGGGTGCCGCGAAACCATGAGGCGGAAAGCGGCGGAGGAGGGTATGGCGAAAGCGTGAAAAGAAAAGCGTGGTGCCGCGCAAGACGGGCTTTGCGGCGACGATGGCTACTAGATGGCGCCTGAGTAGCGCGCATCGTCTGCTCACCGATGACGCCAACGATAAGGCATGCAGCGAGTGCATCCACCGATTCCATATATGGAAACAAAGCGCTGCATGGACGAAGGTCTGCCTGCGGCGGCTGCTGTGAATAGCGCCCAAGCGTCGCCCACGCGCTGCCTCTCACGATCTTTCGACTAGCGAGGCAGTCGCACCCCACGCTGCGTTTGGCGCCCCACTATGCAAGAGTACGTTTAGATGGGCCAATTAAGTTATATGAAACCTAGATCATGTGAAGAAAATCTACGGAAGAATAAATATGGAATTGAGTCCAGTGAACATCCATTCACGGTGTCTCAGGGACCCGCCGAAACGCGCATACATTATAAGCGCCTTACTTTATAAATAGCGTGCTACCGTTCAAACTGCGCATGCGCCGTCGGGGGCAGGCAGCATCGGTAACGCTACGCTAAAATGTTCCAGTAATTATGTCGAGCTTTGACGTTATCGCGCAGTAATATCCGGGCAAGTTTTGCCGACAATTCTTTCGCCCGAGCGATTGCATGACGCAAACGGGAAGGCGAACGAACGTTTCCAGCGAGACCATGCTCGCGGAGCAAGCGATGCAGAAGGCGCTCAGAACATCTAGTCTCGCCATCTTGGACCCTTCCGACAACACTACCCGTTGAAAGCGCGCATGGAGGAAGAACCTGCTTACGCAAGCTTTCAAGAACAGTCTTTCTCTCTGCGCTATGCGAATTCACAGTTCCACGCTCCCAGGACACGCTGTCCCTTTCAGGTTTCGACCGTAACTACCAACCCGTCTAGGCGCTGTTTTTACCCAGCCGACTGCGAAACAGGATCTCCCGCTGGCTTCCCCATTCGCTATCCTAAGGTCCTCACCGACTGCCTACTTTGGACGATCCGGGACTATCCCCACTTCCATCGGTTCCTCTCGCGTCCACCTTACTACGAAGGAAAGCACCTCTCAAGTTGCACCCCGCGGAGCTCGTTACGCTTCAATCTTCCCCTGTCGCTACCGTAGTAACGAGCACCTGCTCTCCCTACTTCTCCCCACCAATGCTTTCCAATTTTCCACCAGCCCCCCATCCCTTCCCAAAACTTTCCTCGCCCTCCCAAAACCTCGGCGTGAGAGAGCAGCGATACAGGCAGGGTACGACGCGGCTGACAAATCACCCGACTCGTCGCCGCCTTCCCCTAATGCCTCCTTCGGCTTCCCTAATTTCATTTATTTTCCTTCCCTACCGGAGGCCGCTACCTTACCCTCCCAACGTGACGGGAGCCTATCGTCGGAGGAGGAGCGGCTCTCTCCGTTCTGCGCCGGGCCAGCCACATCACTTTTCCCTCAACTTTCTTACACTTCGGTGGCCATACGACGACCATCATTACCTCTCCCGCCCTTCCCTAATTTCTCCCCTGTCGCGATCGCAGGCTGCGCGCGGCGGCAACCATAACCCTCGCCCTTCGAAAACAGGGAAACAACGAAAACGCGAAGACGAAGAGGCATTGACCCTCTCTGCCGCCATCGCGTACGCGCATATACCACCCTTTCGCGCGTCAATATCGCCCATCTCTCCGTTTTTCTTCTCGCCGCGTCGACCTCATCTCTCTGAGCGGGGGAAGCGACCTAATCTCGTTATTTATCGCCGCCGCCGAGCGAGCGGCAGCTGCCGTAGTTTGTTCCTAAATCGAAACTATACACCGGGCCTCCTCTTGCGCCATGTGCTCCCCAATAGGGATGCAAGCGGGAGCGCGAGGTACGGAGCTGCAGTTAGCGCACCTCTGTGGATGCACGCCAACAACCGCGGCGCTGTGTTACCGCTTGTTTGCCCTACGCCAGCGCTACTTCGGGCGCTGTGCAGAGCCGGAACACCGAGGGTTGTGCGGCCTTCCGATAAATCGGCCGCGATACTGCATTGGCACTGGGCTGTACTGCGTAATCAATGTGTGACCCAAACCTGCCTTCGCCGGAGGGAAGCTTGGAAAGCCACCCGTAGGCGCCGGTGAAAACAGCAGTCAACGGTGTTGCGAGGTCGGAAAAAGGACGACGGCGTACCACAGATCCGCCCGAACTCCGCATAAACATGCGAGCTTCGTATCTCGACAGTTGGTAGATAAAGAGATGGAAGAGGAAGAAGGTGTTGCAAGGCAAATATCGCGAAAACAAGGAAAATTAGAAGTCGTATATACACTCATTTCGAGTTCTGCGAAATTGAGTGCACAGTCATTCATATGACTGAAAGCACCTAATGGGTACGTAACGATGATGGGTGTCTGACCTGAAACCTAACTTGGTAAGAAAGTACCAGCAATCTTGAAATCTAAAACAACGAAAATGACATGAAACGATACGTTAGTCACAGCAGCATGCGAAACAAAAGTCGGCATGGTAACGTCCGGTGCCAAACAGCGGTCACACTCTGTTACAGGCACATGGCTATAGTGTGGTTCGACAACGAGGCTATACAGAGGACTGCCGTATTCAGTTTGAGCGCAGGCGCATGAAGAAAGTATTCTTCTAGAGGGGAGGGGGGGGGGGCGGGGAGAGAACGCAGGCAACTACAAACGCACGAAAAGAGACAACGGCCAAGCTCGATATATAAAGAAACTACACTCATAATAAAGAGGACTAAACAAGCCGGCAGGCCAGCTAAGCCGCGGCGGCGCCGGCAGCACTTCACGCAAACGAGCAGCGAAGGGTCCACGAAGAAGAATGCGGGCAGCTGAGGGGAGGAAACAGTGATAAATAAATAAAAAATAAAAGAGCAAATTGGGATGAGCGAGTGGAAAAACCGTAACCGTGCCCGAGCACCGGCGGGTAAAGCGGCAAAAGAGGAGCTGCTCCTCTCTGGGCGAAACAGATGTTCCTGATACGATCATTTATAACCTCGCCGAAGCGCGGGCGCGCTTGAGGGAGAGAAGGGAAGGAAGCCTGGAAATAATTGTTTTCTTGGCCGGTTTAGGGAGCGAGCGCGCTGTAGGAAGAGCTGTTACTCCCCCCTCCCCCGTTCCTTGCCTCCCGTACTTCTTCACCACCAGCTTCCCGGGGTTTGGGACAAGCCGTTGCAAGTGCTCTTTCCACGCGTTTATCCCTTGCGACCCTCTCCTTTCCCCACTCCCCACCTTCGGCCTGCCGGCCGTACTGAGAGAGGCCGCACGTTACGGGCGCAACGCTAAGCTTCTCGCTACGCCGGCCGAAACAAAGAACGATTCCCGATTGGGGAAAAGGCGTGCAGGGAACGCGGGGAAAGAGGCTTGGGTAAAATGTACACCTTCGTGCGGGCGAGCGAGAAGTGAACGATGATTAGGAGCCGGGAAGAAAAAAAGAAAACGCGGGAAATATCAATTTAAACAATATCAGGGGAGTTTTTCCTGCGAAGGAGTTGGAGGGGGAGAGGCGTGGCGGATATGGGGAAGGAAAGATGAGCAGGTACGAGGAACATAACGGAAGGCAACACACTGAAGCGCGATGGTAACAATGAAAAAAGGATGCGTGCTCAGTAACGCTGAAATGCCACGGCATGCGCGGAGTCGTTAGAAAAGAGAGGTCGATGCAGGAACGGAAGAGTCAAGCGCAGCCTATATATTGTGGAAGCTGGCATATAAGCGCAAATTGCAGGCGAGGCCACCGTTCGTGCCCCGAAAAAGCGAGTCTTGCTGCGGAAACAATGCACTGGCTGTCAGAGCGACAGCTTGGTATAGTACAACATTATGTATTTTATTTAAAGGCATATATTGGAGAACTTCGCATCTTATTGCATGGCGGTCACTCATTTCCCTTAATTTCACTGCATGCATCGTCACAGTAAAGGGGAAAATATGGTATCATAAAACTCGCATATTACTCATTACAAAGCACAGCGGCAGAACGCAAGCATCACGTACTGTCGTCATACGCGGCGCTTAGAATGCGCATGACGAACAATATAATAGCACGTGCACTCGGTTAGCCACGAACTCGGAGGAAAGCCAAGAGCGCTGCTGGCACGAGCAAACGGAACAAACACCCGCGCACCGAACAACAAGCGGCTCCAGCTTCTAGCAGATGCCGCCTCGAAACACTCCCCGCATTACACGCGAGCTGCTAAAGAAAGCCGTCTCGCACACGCAAGATCCGAGAAATCAGACGCTCACACAAGGCGCCCGGGCGCCCCACAGCCAAGCTTCCCGTCTCCCAGCGTCGCCGTGCACCGAATAACAAGGGCGAAGGCGACGAGACAACGGCGAAGAACGGTCGCAATCTGAGAAGCGACGTCGTTTCTTCGGGCGGGCACCGACGCGGCGGCTTCAATTTCGCCCGCGCACACCTCGACACAGCGGCGGAGGCCGAAGGGTATTGCACTCCGTCTAGACGCGGGACGAAACGACAGCGAAATAACGAGAAGATATATATAAGGATACGCAGACAGACGATCCGATAAACAACGTGAGGATACGGAGTACCGCACTAGACCAAAAAAAAACGAGTGGGGCACCAAGAAAAGACTATGCCCGCCGAAGAGAGAGAGGAAGAGGTACAGAGCTGGAAACTGAGGAAAGGAAAACAAAAGAACGATGCAAGCGGCGGAGGTGTCGCATGAACACGGCTCTGTGCACTGCAGCACACGCTTGCGACCGGGAGGTGAGCCGTGGAACGCGACGCACCTCGACGAAGAACTACGTTTGTTGTGATGCTTTTTGTCCGCGTCACCGGTCTACGTGCAACCGGTGACCGCGGAGAAGCCGACTGTACGGGGCCTCGAAGGTTGGCGCTTCGGGCAAAATGCTTCGCTCGACTCTTGCTTGGCCTAATGCAAAACGTCACCACAGGCCGTCTCACGCCGTACTCGCCCAGATTAACGGAAATGCACCAGACCCTACCAACACTGGCGTCCGACTCGCCGTAGTAACCTTGCGCGTTCGTTAAATATTCTAATATTAGATAGATAGATAGATAGATAGATAGATAGATAGATAGATAGATCCTATGCGCCTGGCAACGATCGAAAGGCCCATGTCTTCAAAACTTACCCAGGGCCTTGTTATTTCGTATTGCGAAATGCGCTATACAAGCGCCTGTTCATCGAACCTTGAACAGCGAGTCGGCACTCGCCCTATGTATATTATAGCTCCCTTGTGATTCCACTTGTTGCGCTGTTCAGTTCACATGCTGAACCTTTAAGAAGGTCGCCCGCTTTCGCTGACGCATGATCGATTAATGTTAGTTGCTTATCGAAGCACGCACGCGGAGAACAGGGATGCCACCGCAGGAGGATAACCCGGTACCAGATTGCGGCATTTTATATATGAGGGGGAGAGAGAAAGAAAACGCACGCAAAGGAAGCGTCAATGCCGCGAACTTGTGCTTCCCATTCGGCCAAGTGCAACCAGGAGTCAGTGAGGCATTCAAGAAATCCGAAGGAAGACAAGTTCAAGTAAAAGCACAAAAGAACACGGCTGGCAAGTCGGAATGCGGCGTCTGACATTACGAAGACGTCGAGGATATGAAAATTTAGCCACACCGAATGCAGGAGAAGTGAAGACGGAGAAAAATCTCAAGAGTCTTAGGGAGGAACCAAGGCTGCGGAGGCAGAACACGTCGGCGGCGAGGAAGAAAAAAAAAATAGGAAGAACGGATCAAGAGACAACAAGACAACGCTCCAAGATGATAAAACAGAATGAATAAAGAATGGGGCGGGGGGCATCCATTCTTTTCTCTGATGGGGAGAGAAAGGAACTGGGAAATGTTACTTCAAGAAAGTATGCAAAGAGGAAACGCCAGAGAAAAGATGAGAGGGGTTGCGAGCCTTGTCACATCGTCGAAAGGAAAGACGTTCCTCGAAAAATCAACACAAAGTACATAGCGGGCAGAACACACAAAATCAGGGGAGGGGGAAATATAGCTGAAACACCATATGTTGCACTAAGAAATCACTAACACAAACACATAAAAAAAAGAGAAGAAGAGAAAGATGTGTTGGAAGCCAAGAGAATAAAGTTAAAAAAAAAAAGTGTCCCACGCCCCGGCAAATATGCGCGCTGGCTGTTTTGCGGTAAAGGAGAATGAGAGTTAGAAGAACATCAGTGGTTGAGAGCAGTTAGGTGCAGTGGAGACTACTATGCGAGCCTAAAGGCGGTTCGGATCAACGGATACGCAAGACGCACGAAAAAAAAAAAAAAAGTGCAGACACAGCGCTGTCCTACGAGCATTCCTTTCGAACCACTCACAGAACGCGAAAGTGGCGAACGGTACGGAGGAGGTAGCGTTCAACAGTGACAGCACCGTAAGAACACGCACAACGCGACCCGATGAACACGACGTCGATTATGATGACGATGTCTTACTCAGTACAAACGGATACGGTAAGGATAACGTAAGGCTATCCTAGCCGTATTTATGGCGTGGCGTCTCGCGACGCGGGCGCTTCGATCGCGTTGGGAACCCTCTCAATGTGCGCCGACTGGTTACGCATCGAAGTCGACATACAACGACAGAAACACGCACTTCGGCAGCGATAACAACGGATCTGTGAAAGACATCCGCTTTTTTTTTTTTTTTTTTTTTTTTAAGAAAGGAACGCGGTAATTTGTGTTCTTGTGTTATCGACATCCTTCATAGTTCTATTTTATTTTGTCATTGCTTACACTTCGTTATTTTGCATTTCCTATACACGTTTCACGCTTTGTTGTGTTCTGCGCATGCGCAATGCTGATGCTGCAACACTAGTATATTTTGTGATGTTCTAAAACAAAATTTGCCGCGAGCCAGTACTGTTCTATTGTCTCTTTTGTATCGAGGTTCACGGTCAACCTGCACCCAAAACCAGCTTGTCTAAATCCGCTATCCTTGTACAGGGCGGTCCACTGTTAACTGGAACACTCACATGTGTGGTTCTCACTTTGCTGGCATCTTAGCTGCAAGTGGCTGCGGAAGCAATGTCAGTGCACTGCAGATGTGTGTCGAAAGGAGTCAGAGCTACCAATCACAAGTTATCTGCTGCGAACCTAGGTTCTGCACTCGTGTTCCCTTTAACAGTGGACCGCTCCGTACATGCCACCCTTCAGGGACAAACACAGTGCACGAAACTAGGCTATGGAGACGGAGGTTAACGGCAGCGGGAGAAAGGAGTCGACATACACGAAAAGCGCCTTCATCCTTCCTTTGCCTATTTCCTTTTTTCGTCTATCGCTTGTTGCGTTTTTTTTTTTTTTGCGATGATAAAGGGAGGCGGACGGCACGGCTCGCAGCCACACAAGTCCAAAGCACGGCTGTACTTTCTCGACGTGAAGCTAGCCTGCTGGCACGCTGCTGAAGAATACCGCAAGAATACCCTCGCGTAGGGAAAATAGAGAGAAAAGGTAGGGGAAAAAATCAACAACATGAAATACTGATATAACAGTTTTTTCCTTTTTCTTGTCGGGGAGCAAGGGAGGCGATGAAAAGTAAAGAAAGAAGTGAAACCACCAAAGCGGCGGGAACACTCGTCTCCGGGCGTTCGCCTCAAAACCCGATATAGGGAAGACTGGGAAGAAGGGGATGGGAGCCGGGAATATTCTGTTCCTCAAAAGAACAGGGCGCGGTGGTCGAATGCATGAGGAGAGAAAGGAATAATAAATCTCGCTCGTAGTACATGACAGAATGGCCGCGTCGCATGGAGGGAGAGAGCGAGAAAGTGTGGCCCGTGGAAAGTGAGCTACGCATGAAAAAAATATAAAAAAAGAAATGAAGAAAAATGAGAAATAGGAAGTTTGCTGCCTATTGATTGTACTGCGCAACCCACAGAGGAATGCGAGGCAAAATGAAGGAACCACTCGACAGAGGAAAAACGAGCCGTAAGAGCATAATATGCTTCGCTATAGTTGAGCCTTTCCATCTGCTTAGGCGCCCTTGCAACGATTGAAAATGCGTCAGAGAACGCTCCGAAAGCGTTACGCAGCAATTACGCATCAAACATCCAAGTCAAAAGGCAGCATAACCGCAGTCTGCTGGGACACGGTCGCAACGAAAGAGACGACGTCATCTTTTTGACCTCAGGCGTTTAGGTAACCTACATTTATTTATGGCAGTAAGGATATACTGATTGATTACTTGATTGGGTTCGATGTCTCGCAGCAACAGCCGAGGTACGAAAGATGGCTGGCTGAATCGATTGATTTATTGACCGATTGGGGTTGTAGCCAGAAAACAAACAACTGGGATACGCGAGTGACGCCATTGAGCGATATGCGGGTATCTTTTGACAGCAAGAGGTTATTTAGGTGCACGGCTACACAGCGATGTGCCTCGGCGCTTTTGCATTCCTCCCCATCGACAAGCAGCAGCCACGATCTGCAATCAAACTGCCGACCTCAGCAGCAAAGAGTCATGCAGCTACCGAGCAGCCGCGGCGGTTAAAGGAAGAACAAAGAAAAACGGAGCTGATGTTCGCACGCGAGAATTTTTTTTTTTCGAGTCACTTGACAAAAACAACACGTCACTTTAGATATTCCTGTGCACGTTCAGTATCACACTGGAAGAAGCGTAGAGGAAATGATCCCCGCACTGGCGTTAGAAACCGCAACAAATATGCTGAATTTTCGAGGAAGACTCGAAGTACAGGCGAATGTGGACGACGAAAAGAAAGCAAGAATGGCGAAGATGAGCCGGCCGTTGACGAACGCCCGCGCAAGAACGCCTGGGCAGAAAAGAGGCCGCAGCAAATGACCGGAAGTGGTGCCATGAACCATTACCAAAGAAAGCACAAGAAACACGCTATCGCGTCCGGATGGAAATAGAAGGTTCGGAAACGCTCATCAGGCATATGAAAAAGCAGGAGGGACAAAGAAAAAAAAAACTGTAGAAGGAAAAGTAGGGAAAAAGTAAGGAATGCCCAGTGGCCCTAGCTGCCCACTTCTTCCGTTCCGTTTTTCTCCTCCTTCACTAGGGAACTGCGCTATTCAGGGAAGGCGGGCAGAAACCGAAGCACCGATGCCACCAGATATCCAACAACCAAGAGTTCCCCACGAAGGAAGACCTCCCCAACGGAAGAACAGAGAGACAACCACACAGTGATTTTCTCGGCGCCTTCCGGTTGGTCGTAGTCACGGGCTGCTGCGCACGGCTATGGGTTGCCGGAAAGGAGACTCGGATATCGCCGAGCAAGCGGTGCGCACTTCCCCAGACCCATCCGCCTGTACACATACAGAGAGAGAGAGAAATAGAAGCGACCGAAAGAAGGACAAAAAAGGCAACAATAGGAGCGCGGAAGAAACTACGCTCCGCCTCAAGCACTCCGTGCACTGCGGCAAAAGCTACCGAGTCGGATAAGCCAGCCGGACAATCGGTAACGAGCACCGGCTACGCATCGCGAGAGAAAGTAGGAGCGCTTTCCCAGCGTGCGTCCCTAGTCATTTCGGCTATTCCTCGCGTTCGCCCAGCGCTCAGGGATTAGCGCCGGACAATGGGCGAGCCCCTTCTTCCGGTTCGCGTCGCTGGTAGGGTGGCTGACGCGCCACGTGGGCAACGCGCTGCGTTGCACGGAACTTGCGACACTTGCGATATGGGAGCGAAGTGGCAGCCAGTATAAGATGAGATTCCAAATGGACCAGCGACGACGATCCGAACACGCAGCTAAACAATGCTCCGGCACGGCGGCGGCTCCGCGCGACGGGATCGAGAAGCGGGCGCGAGCAAACGACCGTAAGAGACCATTAGCGCCGGGGCAACTTGACAGGGAGGAACGGCACTTCCTTCTGTTGATATTTGCGATACGCATGGCATCCGATTCCGAAGTAAAGGAGGATTTCCAATTGCTCTCGCGTAACCATTATCGCAGCAAATATGCTGCGGAACAGGCTCGCGGCCCGCTCAAAAGCGCGCTCCACGTCAACGCAAAGTTATCGACAAGGGGACGCGCGATGAAAGTTTAAACCAAGCCTTAGGTCTTTATGCGCGTTCCACACAGTTCTGTCTTAACAAGCTAATTGTTAATCAGCTGAGCAACGCCAACAATGCCCAAAATTTTGCTGCTAAGCAAAATGGTCTACATGTGCCGGGGGTGGCTGAACTGAGGTGCTGGAAGAACTACAAGAAAGACGTTTTTATCAAAATTATTTATTTATTTATTTATTAGCTCCGGTAATCAATGTCAATGGCCATCGCTGTGTTTTAAACAGCGCAAATGCACCAGTTCCCAATTCGCCATGATCACCATCATCAGCAGCCTATATTTATGTCCACTGCAGGACGAAGGCGATCACCAATTACCCCTGTCTTGCTCTAGCTGATTCCAACTTGCGCGTGCAAATTTCCAACTTCATCAACCCACCCGATTTTGTGACGTCCTCTACTGCGCTTTCATTCCCTTTCACCCATTCTGCAACTCTAATGGTCCACCGGTTATCCATCCTACGAATCACATGGCCAGCCCCGCTCCATTTTTTCCTCCTAATGTCAACTAGAATATCGGCTATCCACGTTTGTTCTATGATTCACACCGCTCCCTCCCTGTCTGTTAGCGTTAGGCCTAACATTTTTCGTTCCATCGCTCTTTGTGCGGTCCTTAACTTGTTCTCGAGCTTCTTTGTTAACCTCCAAGTTTCTGCCCCATATGTTAGCACCGGTAGAATGTAATGGCTGTACACTTTTCTTTTCAACGACAGTGGTAAGCTCCCAGTCAGGATTTGGCGATGCCTGCCGTATGCAGAATTCACCATGTCAAACGTTTTCATAAAACGCCCGCGGGCTCTGACAGTTGGCCTATTAAATTTATGTGTAAAGTAAGGTTTCAAGCAATGGCAGCATGATGCGACCTTAAACAGGTTGATCTTGTTCTCATATTCATGAGCATGAGCTCTAAAGCTATGCAGGGTACGACTAAGGCAGATGTAGACGTTCTCGAATTTAGACTTCTACAGGTTTCTGAATAGTCCAAGAGAGCGAGAGGGAGGGATATAAGGAAGGCAGGGATGTTAACCAGTCAAGAGTCCGGTTGGCTACCCTACGCTGGGGGAAGGGAGAAGGGGAAGATATTAGTCCAAAACGCTCATGAAGCACTATGCCCCACAACGAAGGTTTCAGTGAACTGCCTGTGGCCATGTCCGCTAAGAGTGTAGTCCGACAAAAACGGAACCGGCGGAATATTTCGCACAAAGTATCTAAAAAAGAACTACTGCTTTAAAATACCATTATGGGCTTTTACTTGCCAAAAACCACGATCTGACTATGAGGCACGCCGTGGTGGGGGACTCCGGAGTAATTTGGACCACCTGGGGTTCTTTAACGTGCACCTAAAGCTACGTACACGGGTGTTTTCGTATTTAGCACCCATCGAAATGCGGCCGCCATGGCTGGGACTTTATGCGCACCGCGAAGGAGAGCAGCAAATGGGCGCCATGTTCGTCGCACTTTGCACAGGTGTTCTCGTCGGATCGAGCCGCCGCGCAGGCAGCCGCTCGCAACGACACTATACTATAGCGTGATCACGTGATCTTCCTTGACGTGCCTCGAGAGCCGCTGTCGTCTGGGACCACCCAAACAATGAACGACGACCACCGATGCAACAGCCGACACCCCCCGCTGAGCTGTCCGCCCCGATCCACCTGTGTAGCCCGCGCTTCGAGCGGTGGCAAGCGTCCCACAGTTGCGTGCAGCAGCATACTGCTGCTATGCAAGCAACTCGGCACTAAAATACAGCCACTGAGCCGTTGAGTATGCGCGCCTGCAGCTGTCGGCAGTTTCCAGGCTCACGTGAGCTGCTGCGTAGTCTATATTAAACGACTATACAAGTACATATATATTAAACGGTAATACGCGGCGCAACAGATTTCGAACACATGGTTTTTTCGGAGCTAACAACGTCGGTCACGCTGCAAACGCGAAGCCAAGTCTGTCTTACTTCTCTGTCTAGAAAACTTCTTTAAGAAGGCCGCGATGACCCGGTCACACAAAATATAATGCGCGATTTTTAAAAAATTTCCTTTTCTCGCATGGATCGAATAATGGACAATGTTTGTAAATGGACAGATTCAATGCGCACATCCCGTTCCTCTACACGCAATGGAAAGCTTAATGAAAGTGCGTTCCCGAAATCGTGTGGCAGCCGTACTGCACGCTACTTAGCGCACGATATCTACAGGTCGCGATACAGGTGCCGCGCGTAGCAGACGACTAAAAAAAATGATGATAAAGGAAGCGAGCGGCGTCGTTCCAAAGGCAACGCCGCGGCAAGCGGACGACACGCTGAGTCGCGACCCTTAGCGACGAGCGGCGTGCGCGTCACGAATGTTCTTACGAGCTCGCGCACCGCCTGACCACGGCAGCGAGTCGATTGTTCTTCCTACCGATGCGCGCGAACAATGTGATGACGGAGCACTCAGACACGCACTGGAAGGCGCGTGACAAAACGGTGGGGACCAGCTGGTTGACGCGACCTGCGCACGCGTGGGACACAGGCGTAAAAGTCTGTGTGCGTGTATGTGCGCCCATGCGTGCCCGCGCAAGTGTACGTCAAATATGCATGTGTGCGTGTGTGCGCGCGCGTGCAAGTATATATATATGTGTGTGTGTGAATGTGTGCGCAAGTGTATATCAAGTATGCGTGTGTGCGTGTTCAAGGGTGTGTCCAGTATCTTTGTGTGTGTGCGCGCGAGCAAGTGTGTGTCCAGTATCTTTGTGTGCGTGCGTGTGCAAGTGTATGTCAAGTGTGTGCGTGTGTGTGTGTTCGTGAGCGTGCTTGAACGAAAGCAATTCTTGGCCTATACCTACCAACCTTGCTACACCTGAGTTTATGGCTCCAATGCGATACTAAGGCACCATAGATGGCGCCACAAGGTCGTCCGTCATTAGTCTGTCATAACCAGGACCGGTATAATGTTTCGATTGTCATCCTTGATTCTATTCCTTATTGTTTTTTCAACGTTCACCGCTCACGACCGGCCGATTTCAGTGATAACGTACGCGAAGCGCCGCTAACCTCTGACGAAGCGCGGAAAGGAAAATAATTGCAATAGAATCATTACATTTTACCGGCCTAGTGGCGTAAACATCGCTATGCCGGAGCAGTAACGGCGGATAATGCTGCTCCTCCTATAGCACTCAAATTCCCTCGCGTTGACACTCAAAGTCGGCGATACATGGGTAAATAGCATTATGTGTCCAACGACCCAGAAAAGCCGGCGTTGTAGGCAACGAGCGGTACCGAAGATCATCAGTGACGTCATCAGCGTCTTGCACGAAGTAAGGTCAGTAGCAATACAGGAACAAGTTAGGGTAAGGTGACTTAAGGCGGAGTAAAGTGAACTATGGTGGATCAAAGTGGGTCAAGGTCGGTACACATTATAGAGCAAGGTGGATTAAGGTAGAGTTGTGAATGACACGTGACAATGTATGGCGTCGCGTATCACGGACGTAACCAATTAATTTGAGGTTCTTAATGTTTTCGCATTGAAATCACGTAAGGATGCTTAAGTGAATGTGATTTTTTTTTCATTTTCTCGGTAATATTAATAATTTAAAACGGTAGTATTAATTAAAAAACATTTAGAGCGCAGTAAAATAATCCGTTAACGAAGAATGTGTCTGATGAGCACTGAGCTATCATCCGCAATTAGCAGCCACATTTCTTTTATAGCTGAGGGTGGAATTTACTGACGGCGTTTAGCGTCTCGTATGAACAGACGGGCTACAATACGCCGCAGTGAACGGCTTCGAAGGATCTTTGACCGCATTGGGTTGTGCAACGTGGACGAAATACTCACTAAACGAAGTTTTTCTTTTATTATTGTATTTTTTTCCCCCTTCATTCCGCCACCTTCAGACTCTGGCCTGAGAGGAGAGTGGTAGAAGCCGCAACATATAAATCCCCGCAGGATTGAGGACGCCATAACCACACAGCCACCACGCGGGCCAACGACAAAACGAAAACAAAGGAAAAGAAAATGTAGCAAGAAGGCTTAACCAGTGCTGGGCGTGTATTGTTTATACGCAATAACTCACGCAACTGCGAAATGAACAACGTTCGGAGTTAACGTTTCTGCATTACTTATACCAGGAAGCAACAAAGCACTTAATTTATCGATATAGCGGGAACCCTCGACGGCGTGTGTATATTTTCCCGAGCACAGTAAGTGAAACGGCACGCGAAAAGAAGCTTTGAAACTTCAGTTCACTCAGCGTGCCGTTTATTGAAACAAGGACCGAAGTTTCACAACAGGTATTATTAATGACGCCGGCACGCGGTCCGACCGGCCGTATAGTTCATAAACATAATTGATACCGAGCTCCCGGACGACGCAGGCGGTCCTTGTGTAAACAACAAAAATGTTTGCCGAGCCGAGTGGCCAGATAGGGGGCGGAATTTTTTTTTTTTTAGTCCAGTTGCGCGGCACAAAATGCTACAACAGCCCTGCTGTCTCAATTCTCCCTTATTTCTGAGGGTACAGTTCATGGTCGTCTCGAAACGCGAAGTTATGTAATGAGGCTTACACCGGAAGATGGTCTGTGCGTATCGCAAGCACTGCTGGCCCGATAGACCCTTTTCATAATTCGCAGGAGCGCTTCTCTGCACTGCAAACTAATGGCGGCCCCGGTCACCTTTCAAATCAAGACAAAGAGCTATACAGGGTGTTTCACTTAAATTGGGCCAAACTTTAGAAATATGCAAATGCTATACGCAGCTGGAGAGAACCAAGGTAATGTTGTTTGCCGTCGTTTGGAGATACTCAGAGTATTTATTGCATTACGCCTAATGAGATAATTAACATAATTAATTAATCAACTTCTCAATTATTATAATTAGATGAAAAGTGTCAATGAGAAAATTGTAGAGCAACGTGAGAAACTCCCGATACAGCTTTCTGTTGCTCAGTACGTGCTACATAAAAGTGCTTCTCCGAGCGTGACAGAAGCCCGAGATTACACGCAAAGTGCCTCGAGCGGCCAGTCACCCGGCAAGTTTACTCGAGCAAGTTTATTCAGACATGTTCCAAGTAAATTCAATGCGTACTAAGAACTACCGCGTCTTTCAAATTGTGTCCAATTTTTTCTGTTTAACTTCTCCGCTTTCTTCCGTTATCCGTGAGGCTGCGCCTCAACGTCTGGTGGTCGCGAACACTGTCAATACGACACTGCGGCGCATTGCAAAACACAACTTTGAAGAAAAAAAAATATTACTCTAACGTTTTACGTGCAAAAACTGATCCGATTAAGAGGCACGCCGTAATATGAGGGACTGAGGATTAATTCTGACCACCCGTGGGTCGTTAAACGTGCACCTAAGTGCACGAGCGCTTTCGCATTTCGCGCCCCTTGGAAATGCGGCCGCTGTGCCAGGGAACGAGCCGGCGAGCTCGAGCTCTGCAGCGAAGCGCCCAAGCCACTGCAGGGTATACTGCGGCGTCGCGTGACCGAACAGACGTGTAGTACACTGAGTCGGTACGGCGATAAAGCGTGAAGCGAGCAAACACTGACCGTTCCTGTTTTCGCTGTCAGCCGGTTTCATCTGTATCGGATGATGCATCTGCAATGAGACAAGGGACACAATGAGCGTCAGCCGAAGCACTAGAACTCCAATTTGTCTATAGATTGACACTTCGAAACAGGTATTCACAGCAAAGTTATGGATGCCTTCAACACCAAGGCAAAAAAGAAAATACTGCCACGGAGATGATAAAGAACCACTCAGTCAAGAACGGTAAGCACCATAACAAACACGGAAAGTAGATGCAAATTCCGGTTACTGTTTGATTTACATATTGCGATTTTGTCATTCCCGATGACATCGAGCGCCATGTATAACGGCTTATATGCCTTTACTCCTGCTGTTTATGCGCGGGTATAACTGAAAAAATTACGCGACCAACATAACATGCGCTATTGTTCCATGTAAATGGCGGCGCCCCCAATTATATGGACTAACTGCCTCGACGACCTAATTTTCTGCGACTCTCGCCGAGTATGGCACAGGCTCATTAGGTGCGTGTGCGCGTGCGTAAAAACGCTAGTGAGCCTGCCCATGCGCAGGTATGAGTTATCCCTTCAAGTGGCGCGCGTGTTACTAGGCCAGCAATATAGTCACTACTTACCGAAGTCTCGTTTTATACAGTGCAACTCATGCAAGCCATGCTTCACCCTCTGCACGCTAACGGCTACCACTGTGGCGATTACCGCGTGCGTGTTTCAACGCGTTACAGGCATTGCATGTTAGAATAAAGCAGTCGTGACAGTAACGCATAACACAAAAGTAACGTATAAAGGAACAAGAGGCTAAATATTTTCAACACATGAATTCTTAGGCTTATGCTGGTCGGACACTAATCAGCAAAAAAAAAAAAAAAGAAAAAAAAAAACATCTAGAATGACGAAGCACTCTTTCCAACTCTTTACTCTTATTTGGCAGTGTGTCAGATTACTAGATGAAGTAAGAACTGCCCAATCTCTTTTTCTTGAAATTTGACGCCAAATCGCAAAGTCTATACGTCGCTCCGACGTCACAGATTTAAAAGCGTTTTTGTGTATCAAAGTCGTTCTTGTCGAGAAAAAAATTCCAAAACTAGATGGGTTCTGTTTCTGACCCCTTAGGTATCGAATGTAATCTCTCGTTATCAACAAGCAGTTGACCTGTCCCGAGCACACACTGTCTAAAATCTACAACGTCATCCAGAGCTGGTGCGCCAACTTTGAGGTGGCGTCGCCAGCAGTCTCTAGTTTTGGAGTTCTAGCTAACGGTGTACCAAGAAACCACTCACGAGAAGATATTTCTCGGCAATAAAAAACGGAACTTACTAATTCAGTTACTCTTACGAAAGTCGTTAGAGAAATTTCATTGCGCTTCTCATGACTTTCTGTTGCATTCAATGAGCCTTCTCTTGAAATATAATTGAATTTCATGACCTGATTTTTTAAACCTTAACTAACCTCTCCAGTGTTCCTCGAGCGTTAAGGTTCCGCATCGTTAGCTTCTATCGAATAGAGGTGTGTACGCTAACCCGACACCCGTTAAGCTAATGCTTCGAAGACAAACCGATCGCTGCTTTCGCCGCTTTATTGGCTCGACTGCTCTCGGCCGAAAGGAACGAAAAAAAAAAAAAATACAACTCGAGACAGAGCGCAGCTAAAAGGCGAGCGCTCATTGGAGCGCGCGGAAGAACAAGTGAGTCAACACAAGAGAGCTAGTGGCCCGCGCTCCGGAACAAACCCAACGTCCCTCGGAGACGAAACACGCGCACCGTTTGGCCGGGCACTCAAACCCCGCCCGTAGGGTGGTACAGAGCAAGCACCAGTAAACAACCGGCGCTCGTCGGCACAAGAGCAGACACACACACACGAGACGAGCCTGCTCGAACAAAGGATATTCTCGGGTCAATGTTTACGAACGTGCTCCGGTTCGCTTCGGTGGACTTAAAAAGGCGCGCCCGGTCGTTCGGCTGTCCTTCGAGTGGCGGTCGGATGCGTGAGCCTCGGAAGAACTGAAGCCTGCCATGCTTCGGGAGACGAACGAGTGACGAGAAGCAGAAGTACAACTATTTGAAGTCGCACGACCTACACTGAAGCAAAAATAAGTAAGAAGTACGTTTTGAGGATAGATAAATAGAGACAGAGGGAGGTTAACCAGCAGGGAAAATCCGGTTTGCTACCCTGCACTAGGGAAGGGGCGAGGTAAATAGATCAGAAAGGAGAGAGAGAAAGAGCCCATACACACAACCAAAGCCGGCCCCTATCACACACAGTCGCGACCAAGACGCGGACGACTATACCCTCTCCCTTCATTCTAACTCTCTTCCTACTTTCTCTGCAACCATTCCCCACCACACGGATGCTGAGCCGTGCTCTGTAGATGATCTGCAGAAATATGCATCTTTCCTAACCACCACAACCACTACTACTACTACCACAGCAGCATTTCAGTCTACAACCGCTTGTGAAGGCAACAGTGCTCTCGTCGCCCTCCGCTGCGATGGATTGCGAGGCCCGGCATTCTAAAACGATTTGCTCTGCTAACGGCCTCTGATCAAAGCGCGCTGCGGCGACTGCGAGCGATCGTCTCTGTAAATTGTAGCGAGGACGGTCACAGAGAACGTGTTGAAGAGTCTCCTCGCTACCACAGTCATTACACGAATCGTCGTCGGCCCATCCAATTCGGAAAGTAAGAAAGCGTCTCGTTACGACGTACAACGATATTGCTCTGTCAGCTGCGTCTGCATTCTGTGCGCGATTGCTAATATTTAGGGGGGTGCGAATAGTGATTCTTAAAACGGAATCGAATACGAATATAATATTGCCAGAAGGGAATCGAATCGAATAGTTCTCGGATAATGAACAGCGCCGTCATCACAATCAATATTAAACGATGTTCACATCGTAGAGTCTTAAAGCTAGCAAGTTTGTCATTACATAGCACTTTATGAAGCGTTATTTATTAAAAGCACAAATGGAGTATTAGGAGTAAACAAGTGGTTTATTTACATGCGCAGGACTCTACAGCAAGTGCGAATGATCGCTGTATAGCCTGTAAAGTACGGCACCCCTAAGAGACGTGGCCTGCTCTGCTACGCAAATTCTGATGTTTTGCATCTATACTACGCCCGCGGGGGTGACAATTTACCGGACACTTGCTCGAGTTTTCTGTTTAACCGGGTGCAGTTGACGCTTTGAGATATTCGAAACATATTCGAAAAATGCTGGCATTAACGAATAGTGACCATTCGATTCGAAGACCGAATCAAATAGGACAATATTCGATTCGTTATTCGAAAGTTTCGAATATTCGCACACCCGTACCGATACTGCACTACGGCGAATGACAGTCAAAGGCACTCTCCTCTTGCATTTGTGAGCCCCGCCGCAGGAACCGTGATAAGAACGTTTTCTCGGCAGAAGTGAGCAGGGTAATGAAAAGCTTCACTTGTGGCCATCTAGAATTCAATCCCAGATCCACTACGACTGAGCCGTCGCGCCACCTTCGTGCCGTTGTCATGGTACCACGATCGTGTCTTCGTAATGGTCCCACGGTTCGTCGCCACCGTACTGGTCATTGTGTAGTCGCGTGCCACTTCCACGCCTTCGTCGACCATTTCGTTGTCATGACGTAGTTTCCTGTCATCGTCCCTTCTCGAGCCAGCTAGTGCACGGCAGAGCACTTGCAGTAGAGCTTTAATCACCGCGTAGTTCTATTTTTAGATGTTCGAGCTGTTCAGTGCACTGGGGGCCGTTGAATAGTTCATCCAGTACTCGAAATTTCCCTCAGCGATGACACACACACACATTTATATATATATATATATATATATATATATATATATATATATATATAGAGAGAGAGAGAGAGAGAGAGAGAGAGAGAGAGACAGGCATAGCTCTACTATGACCAAAAAGAAACACTGTAGCGAATGCCCGAACACACGAACAGACACACGCGGAACGCGCACGAAAGAACGCGCGCGCTCGTAGAGCCACGCACAAGGGCCTCGACGCAGGAATGCTTCCCACCGAGAGCCCCGAAAGCGTCTCCGGGAAACAACGAAGGGGGAGCTCCGCACGCCTTAAGAGAGTCGTTCCGCAAATGGCGCGGAGAGCGACGACGGCTCGTCGTCTACTCTACCAACACGGCGCGCAGGCCCGAGTCGATTGCCGCCGGCCCGGGGGCCGGCGAGATGCGTGACCGCACGCCGCTGCTCCCCGACGCCTTCGGGGAGGAGGGACGACGACCGCACTTACTCGCAACGGCGCGGAACCACGCATTTATGGCACCACGCGGGCGAAGCAGCGATTTGAACGGAGTATGTGCGAGCGTCGGCCCACGCCACCGAGCCAGTGGATATATCGAAGATCATTTTCTCGGTTATTTTTTTTTTCGGTTACGATTGAAGCCGTTAGGGCGGACCATTCAGACATCTAAAGGCAGAGCGCAGGACTCTTTCGTCGCAGAGATCGCGCTGTCGGTGTAACAAGCCGGATTCGCTGACGCCCGATACATTACGCTTCAACGGTCAAGCAAACATACGAACGTAACTGATCGTCTCAAATAATCATTTCGGGCAAGATATATAAATTGCCTGTAGACTTCCATAGACCGCTTTGCCTTGGATACTTGTCCTTCTGGCTGCATAGGTATAGTCATCTTTAATCAAGCGTATTTTCCTTCGGTGTACTGCGATACACTTTCCAAAAGATTGCTTGCAGAAAGGCGATATATATTTGTCGACAGAAATCGGAACGACGTTAAGTAGACGAACTCATTTTAAACTGTCGACCTCGCGCGAAAGAAAATAAATAAATAAAAAGAAACTATACGTAGAGATCTTACAGTGTCAGAAATCCGCGAGACTTAACGGAACCGACGAACGGTGTAACACATCCAAGCCAAGCGAGCTAACCACACAAGACGCAGCTCGCATAGATACACAACCGAGCGAGAGAAATGACGACATCGTGCGAAAAAAAATAAATAAAAATAACTGGCACGCTCTCAAGCAAAGAAACGCTCAACTCGCGGGAGTGGAAGGGTTCGCGCAAGCGCCGTCGAGGATCCCCGTACGCGGTATTCCAATCCGGAGGGAACCACCCCCTCCCTTAACGCACTGGTTGTGTCGCATCCACGTATACGGCTGTTCAACAAGCGCACCGTCGTCTGCACAGTCAGCAGCAGGAACGGCAGCGGTGGGAGCAGCAGCAGATCGATTCTCATCGCGTACGATTTGCGCGCATCCCCCTCTCTCCCCGGCGGCGAAGTTTTGCGTCACTCATCAACGTGCAGACAGAGACGCCTGCAAGAAGAAGAGTCGCGTCATGCGTGCACATACGGCAACCGCTGGTGGGTAAGTGAGAACAGAACAAAGAAGAGCTCTCGCGAAAGACAGCCGGGAAAGACGGCATGAACATCTCGATACACGGGCGCATAAATTTATGCGCAGACGCGCACACACACACAGGAGCAGTGCGCCTGAGGCAACACGTGTGCCTCTTTTGAACACAACACAGAAAAGTTGAGCAACGACAAAAAACCTAGCGCGAACGGGGGAGGTACAAAGATAACGCAGGCCAGCGACATCATGGTAATGAATTCAGGTATTCTAACAATGATAACAATTTTTATTGCCATCTTGAGTTTCTACATTGAAATATCGGGTCTGTCAAAGCCACAGAGAGGCTTTCGCGATAGGACCCTGCAACATTGGCAACGGAAAAATTGAAATCACTCCTCGCTACCTAGCGAACGAGATAGAAACATAAAACTACGTAATAATAATAATAATAATAATAATAATAATAATAATAATAATAATAATAATAATAATAATGTTGCGGAGCAGTGGAACGCGGCGTTGAAGACACGCTGACTGTCAACAAATAAGGCGATTTGGCGGTAGCCACACACGGCTGCTTCGGCTATCTTGTGTAAGCAGCGTTGGCGCAGCTTGCAAATAACCCGTAAGTACACCTAAGCTTCACTAATTCCAACCCCGCGGCATTTCGATGGAGGTGCTGGGTATCGATCCCAGTATACCTCCACCAAATCACCGCGGCGCGGATTATTACTAATAATAACTTCCCACGCAGTGCGTTTATGCACTAGCTGAAAAGCGTGTTAATGCTTAACTACTACAGCGCATACGAGCGGCATAGCTCGCTTTGGCAGTCCAGCCTGTCTAAGCCGGTTTCTGACGACTAATAGGGCTTAACGTCCCACCGCTGCGCCCCTCGGGTATAACGGAGGGATCCGCACTAATTTCCGAGCATACTTCGGACTACTTCACACGCACCTAAATAAGGCATGCATATGGGTGAAATGACAGGTGCTGCATTTCGTCACTCGCCGGAATGGAGCAACCAGTATCGCGACTGATTAATTAATGAGCTTGCCGCAGAATCAAGCCACAACCACCGAACCGTCACGGCTTTTATTACACAGCGTTCGCGGTAAAGGTACGCTTCGCAAACATAAAAAAAAAAAAAAAAAAAAAACGTAGGCGCGAAACAAAGCTGAAGGGAGGCTCTGCTTGTGCTCAATAAGACGCTACTGTAAGTGTGAAGAACAAAAGGAAAAACAGCGGGAAATCCGGAAGCCGTCAGCGCAATAAGCAAAGCGATACAGCGAACCCCCCAAACTGCCCGCTCCTCAAAGCGATCGGCAACGTCGAAAACACACAATGTGGCCAAGTTTCCTATCGTAGCCAGCGGGATATATAACGCGCAAAGTTAGCACAAAGTGTGGCGCTGGTTCAGGCGGCCAATCTCCGAAGGCAGCCTCGACGGCTACAACTTGCGCCCGCACGAAGAGGAAGCTCAACAACGGCAAATTGTGGACGAGAACGTTGGGTGAGGGCAAGAACGAGGATGAGAGGAGGGGGAGGGGCTCGACGGCAGCGCAGAATCGATCTCGCGTATATGTTCCAAGAGTTGGCGGGTATCGGCCGGGGGGTGAGGCGGCCCAATCCACGATGTGTGTTGCCGATCACGGCCTCTACGAAAGCGACGACCCGAGGCAGTGACGGCGTAATCCTCGCCCGATCCAAGCCGCGGACGCTTATCGTCGGCCACGCGCGAGCCGCTCGGCTGCCCATTTTCTTGCGGCGTGATGACTCGCTTGTCAAGCGGCCTGCCCGCCGCGGCTTCCTCTACTTTCACACCCCGCTCTCGCTCCCATCCAACCCGTACAGATTCATTTGTCCGCCAGCAGGCGGTGTCATCGGCTGTGAGGGTTCTCTTGCCAGACACTAATCAGGCGCAAGCTGCACAAGCTATTTACACATGTACAGTGTCACGATGTAAAAACAGCACGAAGAAAGGTATACTAGAAGGAAATGACAGGCGATCCTTGTTAAGATGTAGACCAACGAGAGGGTGGTCTACATGGCAGGTGGCAGTTCCACATTAAGGAAAGTTAAAGCTTTTTGCCCTTTCATTCTGACCATGGAGATTACGTTTGTACAAAAAAAAAAAAAGCTGTTAGATGTTATTTGAGTTTTAACTTGGCTAATATAGTAATTATTACTATTTTGTTTTCTGCACTATCCCCAACTGAAATCCACGCTCCAGCGTATCAGAAAATGCCCGTGCCTAAGTCACAATTTTAGAATATCAAGCTCAACGTAGCACGTCTGATACGCCAACTGTTAGGCGCCGCGAAAGCAGGGAATGCCACGCGCACATCTTCACACGCATTTAGAAGAAGCCAAACACGCGCACCACCGCCCAGAAAGACAAAACCTAAACGAAACAAACAAAATTGAAAACCGCGTCAGAAACAAAAGTACGCATTCCACTACCCTACAAGCTGCCTCTGCGCTTACACATCCTTTGAACCTATTCGGCGCTGCCTTCACGTTTTGAAATGTAGTTAAACAACGAAGAGAAACATCGCTAAAGAACGCGGAAAAAAGGATCACAAAGAACGAACTGCGAAACGAATAAGGGGAGGGGCGAACCAAAAAAGACGCCCCGGGAGTTGGGTGGTGTATTGAATTTCAAGAAACCTCCCCACTTCCCTCTCCTCCTTATTCTCTCTCTCTCCATTTCGGGAGAGATTCAGCGAGCCGAGAGCGCAAGCTCGCGCGGGAAAACGACACAGAGCTCGCAGCCACGAACGGGAAGAAGAAAAACACGAGGGAGAGGAAGTCGCGGCGCAGCCAGCGGCCCAGCTTTCCCGTCGGGCCGGAGGTCGACGGACAAGCTGGGGGCGGCTCGGGCACCCGCATGAACCCCCCCCCCCCCCCCTTGATATACGGACAATTCGACGCACCACCACCCGCACACTAACACAAAAACACCGCACACACACACACACACACACACACACACACACACACACACACACACACACACACACACACACACACACACACACACACACACACACACACACACACACACACACACACACACACACACACACGTCCCTACACCGAGGAAATAACCGGACCATCAATCTCTCGCAGGCAGCCCGCGTGTATCGATCAGAAAGAACCCTGACGGAAAGAGCCAACGCGCATTGTAAACTCCTCTCATCCGCCTCCCCCTCAGTCACCTCGCCTCCCTTATCCCTCCACCGCTTCCCAGAGACCAACGTCGCCCACTCGAAGACGTCTTCTTCTCATCGCCTCTGTATTTCTTAAAAAATCTCGAAACTTGCGAGCCTTTTGTCGTCACTCCACACTTGAAGAGACGGCGAGATAACGTCGTGACACGCTTGAAAGGCAGTGCCGCACTGCCCCCGCCTGTAACAATAGGGACAGCGATAAGAAAGAAGAAGAAGAAGAAAAAAAGAAACCGGAAACATCAAAAAAAGTCAGCGGGAAGAAGCATATCGTGGCCCCAGCTAACAGATAGAGTCCAATGAAAGCTGAAGATGTCAGCCCTGCTATACGCGCCGGAGTTGCCACTTAAGATCTAGGTGACCGAGATATAAAAATAAAACAAGCACAAAAAATCTACTATTCTTACTACTACCAACAATAATAATGAAGATGATAATATTACAGACAAATCGCGTGCATCTAAACCAACTACTACTTCTGCAAAAAAAAAAAAAAAAAGCTTCTGGCTCAGACTACCTAACTCATACCAGACCATTGTTTATTAAACATAGAATACCTCCCATCCATCATCTAGTGTCATTTACCATACTTCGCGCCTTGAAAAACTTGATCTTACCTCGGGCTAAGTTCATAATCCAACTATCGTCAGTGACACAATGATACGAGCACCAGACGCAAAGAGAAATATCATCTACCTCGACTTTGCACAACGTATGGCTCCCAAATGTTGCATTTCGTAGTTCCGAACACCCTTAACACAAACAAATGGTACACAGAAAATATGAAGCTAAAGAAAAAAATATTTGTTCAGCAATTTTTTGAGCTGGTGGGCTCAAGGTGGGCTCAAACCCAAATTAGGGTATTCTTTTATATTTTTTTTTGCCACGGTATAAAAGGAAAATACTGCTATGTATTTTGTTTGAACATGATGTGCTATATCGTAGTGTGGAATTGCAATCATGTTTTAAACATTCTGTTTCTGCTATACCACTGTTTTTTTTTTTAATTTTTCACTATCAGTGCATTGCATATTTTAATTTTACTTTTGTCTTGCATTTAGTTTAATTGTAATTCTGTATTGTGTACGGTTCCTTGATTCATGATGTGTGTGAAATTGTATTTTTTTCCTTCACTGCTGCCATTTTGTAAATGTTCCCCGGACCCCGTCAAGCTGCTTCAAAACAGCTTTTTGTCCAGGGCCTTTTTCTCTTGGAGAAATAAAATGAATCTTGAATCTTAAAATCAGGCCCAGTTAAACACATCACGTTGTTAGGGCGTACGCTGGCGCACTGGCTTCACATTCTTTTTTTTTTTTTCGGAGCTACCACTGGCCTATACGTTTAGTGAAAACAGACCGGTTTATACTAAACAGCCAATAATCACCGCTAATGAGATACTGTACCGGTAAAAGTGCTGTTGTGTAACGCATGCAAACAGACGTCACCCATAGCAGTCCCTATACTGCAGTAAACTGCAATCTTAACAGTAAAAAAAAAAAAAATAAAAAAAAACGGAGACGTGGCAGAGCGCACCAAGCTGGCACTTGCTGCTTTAGCGTAGACGGACCGACTATAGAGGACTAAAAACCTAGCAAGCATTCTCGCACTTGTACACATCAACCAGCACCTGCTCCCATTAGCGACAAGGAGAGGCGAGAAATTTTTTCGGTATAGCAAACAAACAAAACAAAATGATCTTGCTTCTAGGTGAGCGACAAGGCCGGAATAACGGAGCAAGCGATCGACGGGCCGCGGCAAATTAAGAGCGCTTCGAAAAAGCATTTCGCTCTCATTTGCTTGTTTTCCGTTCGCGACAGCGCAAAACAACAAACAAGCGTTCTTTTCTCTCTCTCTCTCTTCTTCTGCTTCGCTCTTTTTTTTTTTCGCTTATTATTTTTCTGCCCACGCCAAACGTTATAGAGACACATTGGCCGCGTGTTTCCCGCCCGATCCGCGGCGCGGAAAACAGACGTTACGAACGACGCCACGCGCGCTGCCGTGCATTTCTCGCTCGTCGATAACAAAACCGCGGCGACAAGCGAGACGGCAGCGTCGGTCGCGCGCATCTGTAACGGGTTGTGCGCGAGGGGGAAGGGGTCGTCGACGGCAAATGGGGAGAGACCATAGGGCCGAGAAAATGGGGGAGGGGAGGGCAAGAGGGGAAAACGGGGAATAGAGGAACGCGCCGACGCAAAACATGCCGAACACGAGAACTCCATTAAAGCGAGAGTTTCTCTCTTCTTTTTTTTTCTTCTTTATTTACGCCGATACTCAGCTAGGAAAGGCGGAGAAGGAAAAGGATAGCGTGATGAGCGATCCCAAACTGGAGAAAATGGAGGGAAAAGGGGAAATGGGGACAAAACTACAAAAAATAAAGGAAAACAGAAACGACGACGCAGAGACTACCTCCGCCCCCCCCCCCTCCCTCCCCGTGTACGAAGACCTCGCTCGCTAATTACGACGTGTCGGCGGCGTGCGCGCGAACCTGAGGGAAAGGAGGAATGAGGAAGAAGAAAATAAGGGAGGGTCGGCGGGGGGGGGGGGGAGATAAAGCTGCAGGCTTCTCTACACGCTGCCGGTCGACTAAAAGGGCTGGAGGTGAGGGGCGAGAGAGAGACAGAGAGGGCGCAGTTAAGACTATCTGTCTGAAGAGTTTGTACGAGTCCACGGGGGAAACGCGGAGAAAAAGGAGACGAGGATCTGTTGGAGCTTTAGTCGAATGAGAGGCCGAAGAGCAGGAACGTGACGCTTTAGGTGAAAGCGCAGGAAGAGCGGAGTGTACCTGCACATTGTATATATATATATATATATATATATATATACACTACGTATAAGGTCGCGACGCGACGCGAGGATTTAATGAACGTCACGAACGGCATCCGATGCCTCCTTTGACCTTCTCCCACGCCGGCTCCCATAGAGACGTGCTCGTTAGAGAACAACCTGCGCGGTCCCGTCAGTTCTTTCCTATTTTTTTTTTTTTTTACCGAACCCCGGGAAAACGATGTCACGAAAAAGGAACTAAGGGCTTTCTCGATTCCAGTCGAGTTGGCGAGGCAGGACGAATGTTTGAGAGAAGCGTTACATTCATCCTGGAAGACGTGACAAGTGGCCTAAGCGGGAGACCTGCCGCGAACTAAATGTGGAGGATGTGATGACTCTCAATGCAGATGTTTGCCGATCAACAATGTACATCCTACGCTTACACAAATCCACACCTGAACCTCGCGCGAAACCGTTCCACACGAGACACGGCGGCTGGCCGTCCTGTCCAGATAGGCTGTCATGGCTTAAGCATTTAGCTTTCTCCGCTTTATGTCGTATCGAAAAGAGGGAATAAATAAATAAATAAATAAATAAATAAATAAATAAATAAATAAATAAATAAATAAATTTGTATAATCTTAACAAGAACCCCATACGTCTTCAGCGCGCAGGCGCCTCCATGCGCAGAAAGAATGGAATAAAACAAAAATCTCTGGTCGAGACACTTGGCGGCTACAATGATCAGCGGCATACGCAGTCTGCTTTTGTAACACCACAAAAGCTCACGATCAGTAGAACCGTGCGCGCTTGTCAAAGCCAGCTATATAGTGCATGATAGGCACCAACGTGTGCGACCTGATGGCCTGGGGGCGCTATGAGCTTGTCCCTTTGGCGTCTATATACCAGAGCGGCCGTGTTGCTTTTGGACGTCAAAATCAACCCCAATGAGAATTTTCTCATTTTCTCCATAGTAGGTATCACTCCGCTTTCAGCGCTACAAACGACATTATTATTCAAACAGAATATTACCCGTTTTCAGCGTAGCGGCGACCGGGAGGTACAACCACTGTTAGCACTGACCCGATGAACACCTTCGCGTCCACGAACATGCGCAGTCAGCGAAGAATTAGTTCGGAAATGTTGATCTTCCTTAACGTGAAACGGACGACCCTTCACTTGCCTGACGTGCATGTTTGTCTGCCGCGAAAATGAGTAACTCAAACTTCCGCGGCAACAGTAGACCATATAATCGAAACGACGACGACGACGCGACCCAGCGCTCGTGTCACGTTGTCTTTGTATACTTCCGTTTTCCCCTCCACCTTTCGCGCTGAACTTTCAGCACGAATGCGTACGAAGCAGCCGCTCAGTTTATCCTTCTTGTCAAAACTATAGATAGACTCCAGTCGCACTCGCTAAACTAGTTCTAGTCAGGAGCACAATCACCCGGCCAGCCCTTGTCGAGTTAAGGCCGAGCGTCTCCAAGGCGGACTCGGCTCGCAACACGCAAATGCCAGAGCAAATTTATATCGTAGGCTCCATATTATAAACGCGCAGGCAGCGCGCCCTCCTTTCCCGTCACCGAATACGTGGAGCGCGTCATTCGAAATATCAAATGGCAGAAAAAGAACTCTTTCGTTCGCCCATAATTCTCTTCTCGTCTCTCGTTTTTTTACTGCTTTTGCCTGGCGACAGAGGTCAGCCCGATCACGCTCGTCGCAGCCCGATCGCAAGTAACATCGAAGAGTCGCAAAGCGGACGAAAAAAGATCTATATATAAAAGGAGCGGGTAGGAGGGGGTACCTTATACATGCGATCAGTTACTCTCTCACTTCAACTGGAACCCGGCCTTCGAGCGGCTTCGCATGAGCGGAGCGCGGCGCAGAATTTACGAGGGCAAAATATTTGTTCAAGCGCTACACCAAAAGCTAAAAACACAGAGGCCGAACGGAAAAGGAAAATAAAGCCATTCCAGCGGGCCCCACTATAGGCGCGGGGCTCCGTAACTCGCCGGCAAAACCCCGCGTATTTTTCCAACCTGGCGACTTCCGGCGCTCACAGACCCCCCGTGCTATACGGCGCTACACACACAAGAGGGAGAGAGAGATAGCCCCCCCCCCCCCCCCACACACACACACAGCGTTTGCTTACAGAAATCCTTTCTGCCGAAAACTGAGCGCAGCGACGGCTAGACTGTGTAGCATGCGCGTAAAAAGAAGCGCGCAAATACACTCAGAAGCAGACGCGCCGTCGCGTTCCAGAATGAACAGAAATACACGCGCGGCGCGTGGAATAAGTAAATTCGACAAACTGTGAGCCGCACTCGAAAGACACACAGAGAGAGAGAGAGAGAGAGAAGAAGAGAGAGAGAGAGGGTGAAGAAAACACGCAAACGGGGTTTCTGAGCGTATAGTGTGTACGGTGGAAGCGTCGCGAAACGCTCGGTCGAATTCGAATCGACGCCGCCGAATCCCGGAGCGCGTCTTGAAACGGAAATCGAGCTGATGTGCGTGCTTGGCCGCTGCAATGTCGCCTTTTTTAGTGTTCTCTTCGCATGCTCGTCGTGTTCTTCCTTTCGTAAAGAAAGAGCGCGAGATTTAAAATGATGGCGCGAGGTACCTTAGGGGAAATAGGCAAGGGGTGACTTATAGGAGTTGGCTATTACGGCTTTTCATGACGTGCCACTGACTCGCGGAAAGTTAGCTTAAAACCGGAATGAGAACTTTAATTTAGATATAATTATTGCGTAGCGCGGGAAATTTCTTAGAAGGCGCGCTGTTTCAAACGCTTTTCTCCATCCCATAGGAGCAAGCAGTGACGCCGTAACCCCAAAAAGAAGTTACAGAGGCACGTAAGTCTCCTCACGTGCATTGAATGCGAAAGCATTCTGGGTGCGACGACTATATCGATGTCCATAATGTTTCGACGTCTCCGTCACGTGACTGTCACATGACGTCATCACTTGGTCATGTGACCTCGCAAATGAAGGTTCGTGGTAACGTTAGTATGTCACATGACGTAATCGCTTGATCAGGTGCTCGAATTGGGCCAAGTCAATTTTGGGGTGTGGGCCAGGTCGGTTTTCATTGACACTAAAACGTGACGTCATCGCTTGGTCGCGTGGGTTTTGGTACTACTGGATGTTAACGCCGGACTTTCCGCTTCATCGGGCAAGACTGAAGCCTTTCCAACGTCACACAACTGACACGTTACTGCATGGCAGCGGCTGATGAGTGACCCGTGTGGCAGCTTTAGACTGAAGTAGTCGTCAACGGACGTTTGCTAAACTGCTTTACTGCCACCATGCGTTCATTCCACGTGACCTTATCAATTTTCAACCATTCAAATATTTATCGTTTGTGGAGAAGGTTCCGAGACATTGTGAACTGCTTTATACAGCATTATCATTCCCAAAGCTATTAAAAAAACAATGCCATAAAATTAAAAAAGATGATCGCCCCCGTACAATTTCGGTCAAATGAATCGCATCAAAAGCAAAAGAACAAAAAAGAAAAGGTACTGCTTTCCTGCCTCACATGATAAGAAAAACACCTGCATAGCTGGATCTAGGACGAACTTTCACGACACGATGCAACATAAAGGTGAGTCAAGATCCTAATTATTTTCTGAACATAACTCGCAGTGCTCAGTTCGCAGCACAGTGTCAACAAGTTACGCAAGACCCGAGAGAACTTTCTCCAATCCGCTTGGCGACGGAACCGCCATTTCGTCATTAAACGCAAGAGGGACGTCAAGCACTGAGCAAGCGAGCGCCTTCGTCTGCCTTCTTCTGACGTCATCGACTGCGTTTCGAAAACATTAGACCGTAGAGGAAGAAATGGGACACCTGGGAAGCGAGGACTCGCAAACGGCGCGAGTAGCATTTCAGCGACAGAACCTGTCGACTCCACACAAATCGGCGCGCCTATAGCCGAACGGTCTTGCCACGAAGAAACGGTATACAGCGCCCGGTGGCCAACTCTATACAACAACCGAACTGCTTCTGACATGCGAGCACAACTCCTGGGCGCCCGGCGCAAAATGTAGGGAACTCCAAAGCGATTGACGAGTCAAAAACAGGAGCTACGAGAAGCGCTTGCGCCACAGCCACGCATGCGCATGTATACGCTGCTCCGGGGGAGAGAGCTCATTGCAGACTTTCCCGTTGCTTTTCTCGACTTTCGTACGAGGTTTGTTTATGCGTAACGTACAACGAAGCCCCGTCGCCCTTAGAGCTCCCTTCATATATACACTCTTCAGCTGACACTTCCAATCGCCTTTCCGCAGCTTCGCCGCCTGCATCTAAGCTGTCTTTTTTTTTTTTTTTTCCACAGTTCAAACTTGCGCTTCGACGTCCCAAATTCTCCACCAGTGACGAACGGAAAGCTCGGATAGAAGGCAATAGAAAGAAAGAAAAAATAAGAAAAGAAGGGGTAACGCGTGAAGACCAGACGAGACAGACCGTTATCGGGCGGATGGGCCAGCTTACACTTGTCTTTCAGCGGCGAGCCTGTTTTCCACGGGAAAACGAGAACGGACGGGCCGACGGAGCAGCCACGTATACGAACGGAGAACGCAAAAAAAAAAAAAAAAAAGGAAGCCAGAATGCACGCCGGCAGACGGGAGTTTACACGAACCGCGGACGCGTTTACAACAACAGAGGTACTGAATAAAAAAGAAAAAAAAAAAAAAAAACGAGAACACGGCCGAGCGAGTCAGGCCAGAGGTTTTTATTTCGAGAAAAACAAACCGCAAGCGCGGTTGGGCAATCTCACACACACGCGAGCTTAGAGATCTGGCTCAAGCGGCAGGACAGGTCGGCGCATGCGCGCTGGAGCAGCACGTCCGTGAGCGCATCGCAGTTTACGAAATTCCGGAGACGCGGAGGACAGCCGGTAGCGACACCAAGTGGAGCTTTGTTCAACCACATCGTATGCGGATCGTTCATGCGATTCTTGCAAAAGTCTTCTTTCTGGCGTTTTACGTGCCAAAACCAGTTCTGATTATGAGGCACGCCGTAGTGGAGGGCTCCGGATTAATTTTGACCACCTGGGGTTCTTTAACGTGCACTACAGCGCAAGCACACGGGTGTTTTTGCATTTCGCCTCCATCGAAATGAGTCTACCTATACCACAATGCTCCTGCACAGCACGCCCCAAAGGAAAGCACGTACGCGAACATTCCTTTGCGGAGAGATAGATAGATTAGATAGATAGATAGATAGATAGATAGATAGATAGATAGATAGATAGATAGATAGAAGGGAGGAAGTAAATAAGGCAGGGAGGTTCACAAGACTTGGTCCAGTTTGCTACCCTACACGTGGGGAGGGGATAGGGGGAGTGAGAGAAAGAGAGAGAAGACAGAAGTCTTGGTCACCCTTTCACATGTACTAAGCTAGGTGCAGCATATCTACAGTCGGGCAATGAAGTCTGTCGACTTCGGGTACTGGAAGAGCTCGAATGGCTTTCTGGCCTGATGAACTATGAGGCCAGGCTCCTAAGACCTTTGCTTCTTCTGTAAATGGCTGTGTTCACACCGAATGCCTCTTTATCATTTATATATTACCTTCCCCCCTTCTAACTTTCCCCAGCCTTTCCTTTTCATGTCTTTCTCTCTCTCTCTATTGGAAGAGAAAGATCCATTACACACTAGTGGTTACGTTACAGCCAACGCATGTACGTCATCAGCTAAGTAGTTAATGTAATTCAGTTCCGGGAGTTAAGGTTGTACTCAGCATCACGAGACGGCGCTACCGACGTTGCGCTCATTTATACGACGTCTGTACCCCACCGGTACTCCGTACACGCGGAACGCATGTACGTGTACGGAACGCCGAAATTCCACACGTTCAGCAGGGGACGTAACGAACAGTTAACTCCTTTAAAGCGCGTAAATTCATTGCGTGGTGTACAGGGTCGGCAACATCTTCGGATAACATGAATCACAGGAAGATCGTCGGCTTGATAAGCAGTAATTTCTCACAGCTACGACCGGACTTGTCGTCTGCTTCCAAGTAAATGACGAGGTTTAACGGCCCAAGCTCCACAGCGCTCACCGGATCCAAGAGGGGTAAAACGGCTGGAAACAGCTGCAACGCGTCACGACTCACGCCGGTCGCAGTCTCGATGTCCACGCGTTTCGCTACGCGAAACATCGGAAGCGGCTATCGCATGGCTCCGGTTGGTGATTGGCTTGGATGACATTCACAAAAGCAACAACACCGCTTGCCCTACGAACGTGCCACGTGCTCCGACAGGAGCGCGAGTAGTGTTGGCCAGGCACAATAAAAAAAAAAAAAAAAAAAAAAAAGGCGATTTAGCGGTAAACGCGAGATAAATGCGCCAGCATTAAGTTGAACCTCTTTAAGGTCCTGAATTCATAACTTAAACCACGTTTACCTCGTTGCGAAGTGTTGTTCAGGAGCTCACTCGGCCCACGTCCTGCCTCTTCTATAGGAGCCAAGTGCAATTGACGGTGGTCCGGAGCAGACCAGCGCCGTTTGCGCTATACACAGTAGAACCTTGTTGACACGATTCCGAGTAATACGTTTTCAGGATAATACGTTTCTTCTTTCCCCCGATAATACGATTTTCGTTGGATCACACGTTGGATAATACGATTTCCGAATGATACGCTTTGTTTTCCGGTTCCCCCGAAATATCTTATCGACGAGATTCCACTGCATATACCTCTACCACGTGACCGGCATCCCACTCTTCACAGGCACCTACCCCTCCCCCCCCCCCCCCTTCCCCCACTTTGACACTTCTAATGCGAGCGCATTCAAACGCTTTTCAAGTGACGGGTATACTTGCGTTTACGTTAACGCCACCACTGACACACAATCAGAGGCGCGAAGGCAACAAAAAAGAAAACGTGCGCTGGAAGTCCAAGTTCCACTCCCAGTTATCGCCCAATATTAGCGGCACAGCTTTCGCGCGCTGAAGCCTAAGGGAGGATCAATACCAGCCAACGGGGTTGCGCAAACTATCCCCTCGCGCCTCGTCTTGGGTCCAACCGCGTCAGCGGACGACACAGATTCGAGCAACGGCGAGCTTTTTTTTTTTTTTTGACCAATCCAAGCACAACGGGAGACGGAAAAACTTTCGGACACAAACAACAAAAAAGCCGCAACCAGATCACGCACACAAACTCTTGTTGTTGCCGCTTGGCCAATACGCGAAACAGAAACAAAAGAAAGCGCGTAAGCAGGCAGCAAAAAGGTCGAATCGACGGGCGCTTGTTTCCCGAACCCGCCCAGCAGCACATGTCACAGTCCGATCCGTCGTTTGTTGGTTCCCGTTTTACTTGCGACCCACTTCCGGACGCGCCCTTCCGACTCGGGCGTCTTCCAGCCGATTGGCTAATGGCGAACAAGCGGCAACTCCCTCTGCTCCCGAACCCCCTATACAGTGGTTCGCACTCCGTCCCTCCCTCACCAGCTATCCAGCATCCTCCGGTGTTTACGCCGACTCAACTAAAGGAAAGCAAGCAATTACCGTTGCTGTCAGGATAGGCGCCTCCAGGTCTTATTTATTTACTTATTATTGCTTTCCCCCATATTCGAGCGGCAGCAACCTTACTTTAACAACTCCAGAACCGTCCACACGCGCCGTGACTTACTCGGCGTTCGTATAAGTTTAGGCTGGACACAGCGGCGCGAAATTCGTGGAGATTTTCCGTACTGCGCGAACAGAACAAAACCAAAATAATATCTTACAGACTTTGAAACTAGCGCCCACTGCACTACTGTGGAAAAGAGAGCGTGGGGGGGGCATGTGATTGCGATATGTTTACCCGATCCCGACAGCGGCAAATTTATGATGACGCGAGAATAGCGAGCGAACTTAATGAACGCGGCGAGTCAATTTGTGGCAGGTTTCGGGCTAATGGAAGAGTGTGCGTTACAGCTGCCTGGCTATTCATCGCATTGACCGCGGTTCGAAGTTTTGAGACCGCGTACTATAACTCCAAAAGAGGGTTTCCATTACGCGCGCCTTTCATCGCCCAGAGTCAATATGCTTCTTAAAAAAAAAAAAAAAAAAAGCGTAGACTGCGCTGTCGCGCCACTTTTCTTTTCCTGGTTGCTCCACGCATTAAATAGACCCAACAATGAGGCCATCTGTACGGTCGATATTATGTTTAAAAACGGACATAGAGATCCATTCTAAAAAAAAAAAAAAAACAAAAAAAAAACGAAGCTTTTTATCTCTGTCATCAAGGACAGAATCAATCCCCTACCGCGGTTATAAAAGAACAGAAGTTGGCTCCTACTACTTAAAAAAAAAAAAAAATAAAAAGCAAGGAAGAAAGCCTCATTTTCCTGCTGCGCGGAATTAAATGCGGCGCAATGTACGAAAATGGGACAACGCGAAACATCAAAGCCCTGACTGTTTCTCTCTCTCTCTCTCTCAGTGCCTTCGAAGTTAAAGTGCACACTGAAAAGATGTTTGCATATATAGATGGGCACCCCCGATAGCACAAGGGCTGATCTCCCATCAAAAGGGCTTCCTCTGTAGTATAGAGTATCCAGTATGAGCATGTTTGCGCTGCTGCACAGTATTTAGCCTGCCAGTTATACAAAGGTCCGCACGCTAAGCATCGTGCTGGGTTTCAATGCGGACGCAGCCATTAGAGAGCTTTAGAAAATAGCGTACACGCCGAACAGCTTTAGCGTATACCCGGAAATCTCGTCACCGGCAGCGTCAATTCAGAAATGGCCCAGCCAACGAAACACTAGTCTTACAACAACGATAAGTTCAAGCTCGAAAATTTCGCGCTTAAATTTCCACATGACCCCGATATCCCCCGAAGGCACGGCACAGAGGCAACCTGCTGCAGAAGCTCTGCGATTAAGCTCTGCGCACGAGACAGTGTATTCAATTCCCGGCCTCAGCAACCGTTCCCATAGGGCCGAAATATTAATTAAAAGAAAAAGTAACAAAAAAGGTGTACTTAGATTTATGTATACGTTAGCGACACCATAATGTATTGATCACTGAGCGCATGTGCGTACTTGACTGTTAGATCTATCGAATGACTGATATTTAACGTAGAAAAGAGACAATACCGGTATGTATGACAGCGGCCGCGGACGGAAGCTTCGGATGAATGCAGATTTATGTTTACCGTTCGTAAGCGCGCACCTAAATTTCGAAGGGTAAGCGCTATTTGCTTTCTGCCCCCAATGGGACTGCAACCTGCGGCCACACGTTCGTCAGCAGAACGCCATCGGCACTGAGCAATTAAACCATGGCGGGTCGCATGTATTAACAAGTCAGGACTAGGTAGCTACGAGAAGTAGCGACAAAAAAACGTCAGGTTGTGTCACAACACAGAAAACGGAACAAGAACGTCAAAAATACACATCACAGGTGGTGTGTTTCTCTGACCCTGTCGCGTCCATATGTCCCCGTTTGTCCTGCGCTGCAGCCCCTGTGTATACCACTAAAACTGCGTATGCCACTAAAACGAGGATACAACACATAAAAGCGTGTGTTGTTCTTACGCTTGTCCTTGTATAGCGCTACCAAGCTGCCGAGTATGACAGATCCAACTAGCCCGAATTAGTGCCTTGGCGAAACGTTTAACCAATTATCATCACCATCATCATCAGCCTATACTGTATGTCCGCTGCAGGAAAAAGGCCTCTCCCTGCGATCTCCAATTACCCCTGTCGCGCGCTAGCTACATAGTCCAGTATAAAGCCCACCAAATTGCGAAAAGAAAATAAAAAGCACCGCCCAAGCACTCCGTACAGATGGTTAATCAGCGAAGCTGAAACGTGCGGCCCCAGTGTTTAGCAGTGGGTTAATCCCGACGCTGTATTGAAGGGTTTCTCAATTATTGGTTACATGTTTGTGTTTTTAGTGGAACGCAAGCGCCAATGGCGGGCGGATGCTGCTAACCACGACGCCGAGCGAACTCGAGATATCGAACGCATGCGACAACGGCGAGCCGAGGAGGCGGCGTTGCAGGCAGAGCAGGCGCGCGTGCTAGGGTACGACGCAGAGAACGACGTCCCTAACGGCGCTGCCAATGGCGCGCGCGCTTGGGTGCAACGTAGAGGACGACGTAACTGACGGCGCAGCCAATGCAGACGTTTAGCGAAACATGGGACGAACGGTCTTCCGTTTCGCCTATACAACTTTCGCTGTAATAGAAGAAGATGAAGACTGGGATTATTATTAGTATTATTTGTTTTGAAAACATATATACACATGACAGGAAAGGGAAAGCGAGGAGCGGGTTGACAACTGCCACCGGAAGGGGCACAACGCCTGCTCACTCTTCAGAAAGGAGGAGACAGAGAGTGGAACAAGATAACGAGCACCACACACTGCCTCGGCAACGCGTCAAGACCAAGAACACACAAGCGCGACACGCAGAAATTTCCGGGGCTGGCCGCGCGGTTATGTGTTGGCAACCAACCGTCGGTCCTCATAATATCAGGACAGCGACTTGTTTGCGCGTCTTCGCGCTGAGAAGGACGGTCGGTCGGTCAGGCAACGGACCCCCCCTTCGGGCACTATCGGCGGCGACCATTAATCCCGTCATGATTCACCGTTATCCCCTCGCTGACGCGCAGCGCCGACGTCGCATCTCGCGGCCCAACACCGATCGCAGTACACGGACCAACCTCGCGAGCCAACCCCCCCGTACGTCACGCGTCTTTACGACGCAGCGGGCCTCGGGGCCACGCCAAACATCGTTTTTCATCGTACCTGCGGGTCGCCCGATAGGCAGCGAAATAAACACGACCGCCAGGCCCCACCGTCAGGGCATGGAGAGTGCGTAAGCCTACTTTAGCAACAGCGGAGCGACGTCCCTCTTCTGGGCTGCGCGAACGACACATCGCGGCGGTTTGACGGTGCGTCAGCTCAGAGCAGTTCCTCAATTGCAGAGGAAAATTTCGGCAGAACGACGAGGAACGATACGAAAGTAACTGCACAGGCATGTCAGCGACACGCACGACGCCTGGCCCGCAGGCGAATTAGCGTTCCGCAAACTCAAAGTAGCACAACAGGCCGGGAAAGCAAGAAAAAAAAAAAAAGTTTCGACTAAACTTTCTCCTATTATCTCTCTTTCAAGCTTCCCGTGAGTACGGTTTAAGGTGCGCTATGCTAGAGCGTCGAGAACAGCGTCAGAACAGCGTTAGCCGGAAACTGTTCTGCAGAACACTGCTGCTCTGCGCAGTAAAAAGAAAGAAAGAAAGAAACAGTAGCGCTCGTCTGTATCCACGGCTATGTTTGCATGGGTCATTTGAATGTTCGCTTACCATCTGCGTCTAGTATGCGAGAATTAAACGGTTAAACCCACCCCAAAATCACTCGCCAAGAAAACCACCCGAACGAAATGCGTGATTCGAAGCTTCCGCACGTCCGTGCGATCAGGTTCCTCTCCGTCTGAAGCGATGACCGCCGTGTTAGCGGAAGCAGCTAGAAAGTATCAGCTTCACGATAGAACTCGAGGCGATCGAACCGCCGAACGCAACAATATTGCCCGTCCGCGAGCAACGTAAAAGTAGAAATGTCAGATGTACGACGAAAAGCGAGTACTAGCTCTCTTTATCATTACTTTTTTTTTTTCATAATTATAGCCTGGAGGAGGAAGAGAAAAAACCGAGCGACGAAGTAGATGGAAGACCACAATGCTTCAATCGCTACTGGTGACAGTGCCTGGTTCGCCTAACCTCTTATTTTTTGCCACCGAAGCGTCGCAATCAAGAACCGACTTACAGGGATAGAGCACGCCGAGAAATAGTCGGGGGAAGGGGGCAGCCAGACGAACAAAGGAGACAGAGGCGAAACAATCCTATGTAGCAGACGACGACGCTGACAAGAAGATTGAAACTGTAGCGGCGTCTCATTTTATGTTCTTCCCCAGGTTGTTTGTTTTCGCTTTAGTTCTTTCGTCTGCGCTCGGGAACAGAGTCGCACCAGACGTCACAAAACATCGCCAAATGAAAAAGACGAATAAGACGGAAAAACAATACGCCTGCAAGAAACGCAGACAAGTAAGGACACAACGTCGAAGCGGGCAGATAAAGAAAGAAATCCAAGTCGGAGAGGAAGAAGAAGAGGCCAGACGACTCAACGTGAAGCTTTTATACTTGCGCCGCATTTAGGTTTTTCTCGTTTACGGCTTCTGTTCTAGGGCCGCGACGCTGCGTTTCGCGTCCTTAAACGAAGCCATCATTTCCTTCTGCCGAGTGCTGTCAGTGAAAAAAAACTTGACAGAAGCAAAATGAACCTACGCAGCCGAACAGGAGTATACAGAGTGACGAAAAATAAAAGAGAAACGCCAGGACACGATTGATTCCTTAGCCTGTCTGCAGCCCCTTTTACTTCTTTTCTTTTCCTCCCGATCTCCGCCACTTCTCGCATCCCCTTCCGCCTTTCCCCGCAGCCGGACGCGGTTAGGTCCGCGCAGAGCCTGACGTGATTGGTAGCGCTGTCGCGAGGCAATCGCGGGGAAGACAAAGTCCCGAAGCCGAGCCGAGCCAAGACGCGTATATAGAAAGGAAGACGCCTCGCCCCTCGCGCGCTGGATCAAGCGAGAACCGTATTTCGCTCTTCCCGTCGACCTCCGGCCTCCTCCCACCGACACCACACCGTCGGCTGACCGCCCGAAACGCGGTTTCCTGACCTCCTATCTGCCCGCCGCTACGAATCCCGGGAGGAGCAAAAAAAAAAAAAAAAAAATTCCCCTGCTCTCTCGCTACGTTCCATTCTTACAGGAGAGTCACACCTGTCGGGACACACATTTATAAGCGACTATAGAGGAGGCCACATTTCCTGGAGGTCAGTCTCCGGTGGGGAGGCGAAGAGAGCGCGCGATTCGCAGCCACGCCGGCGGCGAGCTGCAGTCGGCGAGCTAAAGTCTGCGAGGCGATGCACGCCGCACGAAGGTCAGGATACTCCATGCCGTGTCGCTATAGCCTGCTTTATAGGACACTATGACAGTCCAACTCATTGAAGAAACAACAAATTCCTGTGCCCCACATACAGAATCCCGTATGACTATAAATGGTGTTTTGCAGCGAAGCTGCACATATGGCTAAGATCCGTGGTTTCCTGGCGTCTGTGTGCAGAAACTATCATCATCAGCAATGGATCGAGCATCGTCGTCTTCTTCCACAGCTGGCTCCGTTGCCTCTCATCACTTCAGCGTTGAGTTTCCCCTCTCTTTTGTCGTCGTAATGGGGAGGCCGCGTTTACGGGGGTATGAACCATTGCTTAAGGGGGTATGGGCCACTCACTGTCTTACGTGACGGACGCATTTAATAACAGAGGTGATGCGCAAATTTGCGTGCGTACCATACCTATCGTCGTCACGATGACCACCGATCAGGACAATAAATGTGTTCGTACCTTTGTTCAAAATCCTGCGTCACCTTAGTGTCGTGCGCTAAACAGCTTCGCATGTCATCCACCTTCACAGAGTAGAACGTCTCACGAATTTATTTAGAACGCTTTAGAGCTGAGCGAATCAGTAGGAGATTCGTGTCACTAAAACGCAGGCGCGCAAACTCGGACACCGCAAGGAGCGAATAGCGGCTGTCTTGCGTTCGTTCTCACTTTAGTTCGCTCCTGCAAGTTGCCACAGCTCTCCGTGGAATCGAAAATGCGAGCCGCGTCACCGACGCATTTATCCCCAGTCCAATACGGACGCGCCAGAAGTTTGCTTTCGCCTTTCAGGAGGAGCGTATTCTGCCTACGGAGGCGGTACGTATACCGCCGCCCAAAGCGTCGTATAACGTCACCGGAGTTCGCCGTCGTAACAGTGAGGAAAAAAAAAAAAAAAAAAAAGACCCGGCTGCGACACACAGTGGCGAGTGAAATTCGCCACTGCGGGCATCCCACGAAACGGGTCATTAACTTCTCCCAACGAAAGCTGTTATATACTGACGCGTATATCCGACAGCATGAACGAGAACACAGCCAAACGAAAACTATAAGAAAACGAGAGAGAGAGAGAGAGAGAGAGAGAAACTCGGAGCACTGTGTGAATGAAGCCCGTCAGAGAGTGCACCCCCGCAAAGCTAACCGCGCAGGTCCATTCCCGCGGTTGGCGCCCGCGGCTTGCCGGGCGGGCAATTTGCGGCTCTTCCCCCGAGAGAGAGAGCGCGAAGTGCAACGTCAGCCAAGCGGAGCCGGAGTATATAGCCAAGCCGCGCGGGCCCGGCCAAAGCCGCGGCCAGTGCGAGTTCCTCAACGCCGGCGCGCTTTCCATCCAACGACGCCCACACGCCGAACGAATGTCACAAAAAAGAAAGTAACCTGACCAAGAAAGAACCGAGAGTAAAAATAAGGTGTCAAATGACAGCCAGACGCGCAGAGAGAGAAAAAAAGAGCGAGGGGCCTTTGAGATCGACCCTATAGATCTCCGCGAAGAAAAAGCGAGCGAACTTTGTGTCCCGGCGGAAATGGACCCGGTCGCGTCCGGCTGAATGCGACGGGCCGCTGTTTTTCAACGTCACGAGCAACGGGGCCCGAATCCGGAGCTTGCTTCGGTCGGGGCAGTTCTTCCAATTCCTTGCAGTTCTTCGCTGCTTCCACCGCGCATGCGCCAATCTTCAGGGCGTGCGACGACCGATTTCGCACCGAGAGGATGCAGAAACTCAAGACCATCTGACATCCCTGCGTTAATATTGTATATATACGCCGCCTGAGGAGTAGACGACCGCTTAGGTGAAGTTAGGCAGACGACGGCGGCTGGCAGATTTCGCAGGGTTGACGGCTTCACGCATGGTGTTTCACGCAAACAGAATTCAACTGCGTTTTTTTTTTTTAAATAAGTATCGCCGAGATGGATGACGCCCATTTCCCGTTTTGAGCACATCGAAATGTTTTCATAGTGCGCTAAGTTACAGCATATCAGGCGTTTCGTCTATTACACCGGAGCTTTAAACTTAAACACTACAACAAAACTTCAATACTAAAGAATGTTGCACTTCTCCCAGATCACTAATTCGCCACTATGCCAGGGTTACAAAAGAAAAAGAAAGAAAGAAAGAAAGAAAGAAAAAAGAAAGGAAGAAATAAATAAATAAATAAATAAATAAAGAAAGAAGGAAAGAAAGAAAGAAGAAAGAAAGAAAGAAAGAAAGAAAGGGTCTGGTAGAACCACGAGCAAGTATTCAGCTGCGTGATTGCTTGATACAGTGACAATTCTGTTGACCACACGGAAATCAAGCGAAATCGTGTTCCATTTTTTTTTCCAAAAATCTGTGCGTATTCTCTATCTTAATCAGTGCTCACAGAAACTGCGAAGCTTTATTAGATGTCCTTGGCAACTTGGTGCTACGTTGACGCACCTGACTATGTTCGTTTACAGCGTATAACTACGTCACGCGTGCACTCTTTAGTTTATAGTTATACTAGTTATACTACTTCGTTATACTGCTAGCTCTTTCATCCCCAAATGTTCAAGCTTTATTTTATTTTTGAATTAGAGAAACCCTCAAAGGTCGCCGCTTCATATGGGCAGAGCCACACATTTCACGTTCTTTCCGCATTGCAGACCACGCAGTCACACGATTGTACGGATCGTCTCAAAATGCGTGACACCGCGACAACACGCAGGAAGACCGTGTACACGACTCACGATTACAGGTCTGCACACATACGTCGTGAATACGAAACTACAGGACAAGACCACCATGACTATTTTCTAAGCCACGAATTAAAAAACTAAAATTAACGACGCTCGATTTCGCGACATGCAAAAGGGGCAGCAAACGTTGGAGCAGCTGGCGCCAAGACACCCGCCCCTGCACGCGTGACTGGATGTGCCACTGCGAAGTTAGCGGCGTTCATCTTCGCGACAGTGTATCTCGGGACATCGGCTTATCTTCACGGAATCAACTGAACCTTAGAAAACGATTCTTCGGGGTGTCTGACGCGGAACTTGGCAGCGCAGAGGTGCGAAACGATGAACCTCCAGTCATAAACCTTCAAACGCAATATTTCAAAATATAAGTGATCAAGTACCGGCTAAGCCACAATAAATGCGACGCAGTATACAAGAATTCCGACAGAAGAAGAAAGAGAACACAATCTAGCACCTTCGCCAAAATTGGCATGACCTCTTTTCAAGAAAAGAAAAAAAATCTATAATCACTATTATTTAACTATAGGAAGTACTGCCCAATAAGTTAACAGGAAGCAAGGACTTCATATGTTTCCTTTGCGAACCTACGGCAAACACCCGCTCGTGGGTACGCCAGAAGTTGAACTTAACCACAAGAACAACAACAACAACAAGAAAAGAAGAAGGCCGGGTAAGGAAACAATATTACGACTGCACGCTGGGCAATTCTTAATGGATCCAGGTTGGAACAAGACACGAAAGCGAAAACAACTAAGCATGGCAGGGATGTCACGTGTTCTTCCTGCATAGTGTCAGCTTATGCACGCTTTTTTTTTTTTAAATAGGAAAGCAATCACTCGCGCACGAGCTGGTGCCACTTCTCCACACGAAGACATGCGATAAACGAATACGCGAAATTCAATACGGTCCGCTAAACATTTCTGCGCGGTCACCAGAGAACACGTGACAAGATAACTCGCGCGAATATCCGCCGAGAAGCCAGCTCTCAATCCGCAAAAGAAAAAAAAAAAAAAAAAAAGAAATCTTCCGCCACTACAGAAGCCTACATTGCTCTAGAACTGGCTAAATGTGCGCTAATATGGCAACACTCAGTCTGGCGGAGATAAGGTTTAGGCCTAGAAAGAGCGAGGCCCAGAAAGCTCCGTTCCGAGAGGCTCGACACGCAAACTCGATTAAAAGCGTCTCGCGGGGCCCACAAAGAGATAGGCCTGGAAAGTGGGGGGGATTCCCGGCCGCGACGAAGGGGAAAACAGGAAAGTGGTTTTAAGGGAGTTTTAAGAGACGGCACCGACGGCGGCAGGAGAGAAAGGAGAAACGCGTACAGAGAAGGGAAAGAAAACGTCAGGGAGAGGAAGAGGAACGACTCCCGTCGTCGCAGTCCTACACGAGAACCGAGTGCCGGGCGCGAAATTTAATGCGCGCCCATGCAAACGCGAGGAAATAAAGCGGGCAGAAAGGGAAGGTTAGGGGATCCTCGCGGGATACGCGGAGCGCACCATTTCCGGAACACACACACACACACGGTGTGCCCTGCATTATTACTCTTACTCTCGTGTTCTTGTTCTAGCTCGCTCTTGTACGCCCTTCCGTGCTCGGTGAAATTTTGAAAGGCAGCGAACTTTAGTTCTACGCGGCCGCGTGAACGACAGACACAGAACTATCGTTCGTAGCGATGCACACTTTCACATTTCTGCAGGAGGTAAGCGGAACTGCCCTACATAACGGTAATATATGCCCGAAGCAATCTGCACTCATGCACCCACACTTGGAATACTATACGGTCGAAGACGAAAAAATACAAACGTTTGCTGAAAAAAAAAAAATAACTCCATCAGGATGTTGACTGGTTATTTAAAAAGAAGAGCGGCTAGTTTCTTCGCAGGGACGCTTCATAGTCGCAGCTAAAATGACCTGTGCCTCAAAAAAAAAAAAAAATATTTACGAAGATTATGAAACATTCACGTAATGGCGGCCGAAATTTGTGGGGGCTGGGACCTCTGTCAGGCCTTTCGTGCCTTTAGTCTCCCCGTCTCCCCTCGTTTGGACGAGAAATAACGTTCATTAAATTCAATTCGATTCAATTCAAAATGCGGTTGCCTTCAGTAAAATTTACACTGGCTCAACGAGTAGGCGCCAGGAAATACCGATGAAAGCAAACGACGAAGTACAAACTTAGGTGAGGTAAGTAAACAGAATTCAGAAGAATACAAGAAGAAAACGTTAGCAACATTGCAACACAAGGCACGGACTCGAGCTCATTCCGTGAGCTACGCGACGTAACGACGCCGTCACCGTCGTGCACGACGAAACCCCGTAACGTGCGGCAAGACAGCAAACGCGAAGAGTGGTGAATGACGAGAGGTGGTTGCTGGCTGCGAGTGACCTGCTGCCTCGCGAGAGCTTCCGGGGAAATCGCTGACCGCGCGAGCGAAGCCTTTTACCGCGCGAGTTCTGCATATAGGTAAAACCCAAAGAGTCTGATGAGCTCATCGTCACTATTATAGTGTTCCTCGTCACTATGTATTCCACTACACTGTGTAGATTTTACACTTTGGGAAATTTGCTCGTACACGCCAACACACCTACGACGGCCTCCCTACGAGCTGCAGGCTGTGAACGCAAATAAATCGATCGAGAAGCACGGCGAGTGGCAGTTGGAAAACCCAACACACCGAACGACGCAGAACAGGCCATAGAACCGCCGCACGGCGCACAAACGCACACAGCGAGACAATCTGGGAACCGCAAAGGTAGCAAAGTATGTTCGCAGAGGTAGCAAAATATGCTCGAGGTTGACGGGGTTTTACTACGCAAAGCACAAACAGCAGCCGCCCCTCTCAACTTGCTGCGCGGGCATCCAAGCGAGGCAAAAAGTGTGTCGCGCCCATGCGCTCTGCTCCACCCCTCTCTCTTCCCCCTTCCCCGTCGACAACACTACTACCCTGCTCCCTTCCTTCGAGACGTCAGCTTCAGCAAAACGTTGCCTTTCCGCGACAGCCCCGGCGAAGAAGTCGAAAAAAACAAAAAATAAGAGAGAAAAGCTCGCAGCCTCCCTGTCGACGGCAAGTCGCGGCGCGTAGCGGTTCGAGGTGGCACCAACGGCGCGCGCCAAGCTCGACACGACCGGGGCTTGGTGCGGGTGGTTTTGTCTTTGGCGCCGGCACTGAAAGCGGGCGAGCGAAAAACAAAAGGCTCCGCGTCCTCTCTTCTCCCCCGTCGCTGTAACGCGCCAGCGCTTCCGCGAGGGTTTCCCAGCGAGAAAACCCCTTCAAGCACACGACGGTCGCTGCACGGCCACGGAGGCAGGGACACTTGACAAACGACCAAGACGCCCCCAACGCCGGCGCAGCGGGCAGGTGTACTGTAATGTCGCTAGCGCGTTCGCTTTAGAAAAAAAAAAAGAAAAAAAAAAGGAGGAATGAAGCGAAAAAGGAACTTGGCGACAGCGTAGCGTTGGCGCTCAGCTGTTGGTGGGCGGTGCTGTACAGCACAATGTGCGAGAGTCTCCGTGTTGGTGTTATAAAGTGCACACAGATACAGCGCTATGCCTCGGCGAAACGGAGAACCGAGGGTAGAGGGTAGAGAGGGGTGACAGTGAAACGAAGAAGGCGCCGTCTTACGAGAATCGCTGACTTTCGGAACAACTGCGAAATTCCAGCGCATGTATGCGGCTGCCGGCATCTGAGTGTGCTTCGGAGACAAAAAAAAAAAAAAAATTGCTATGCGGAAACGTTACATACGGGGCGGGCGACTCACACCAACAACGCTTGTAGTTGGCGCGCGCGTTCAGCGAAGACAAATCCCGCCGCCGTGCCTTTAACGAACTGCGTGGCGGCAAACAGTGCAGTGTGACTGCGACGAGACGTTTAATACAAGTCTGACTTGCGGAGGTTCTTTTGAAGGGAGAGAGTTCTCCGCGAGAAACGCTTCGTCAGAACCGCCGGAAACGCGCAAACGCGAGATGATTTTCTCATAAAAGGTACGGAGCGCTGACACGCTGACACAATAGAGCGGGTAACGCACTGAAGTTGAATGTACAGAGTGATCATTTTTAAGTTCTACCGAACTTTTTAATAACGCCTGTGGCAGATAGCACAATTCTTGTCCTCGAGCTGGATTATTCGAAGAGGCGCACATACCTGCCACAAGGAATTCATCTAATTAACAAAATTCACTAATTAACTTCTTAATTACTGTACAGCATATATTACAATTTACGAATTGTAACAGGTGAGCTTGCAAGACGTTTCCACTTGAAATGAATTTCCAGGATGACACCAGTGTCGAGATATCCCTAAAGTGTGGAACGAAATACATGGGCGTTCCAGTTACTTTTGTGCCTCAATGCATAAAAGAGCATTTTGTTAAAAAAAAATTTGAACTTTTTCTTAAATTTTTGCGCGCAAGCAGGGACGAAGAAAAGGAGACACAAGGACGAGCGCTCGTCCTTGTGTCTCCTTTTCTTCGTCCCTGTTTGTTTGCGCGCAAAAATTTAAGAAAATGAATCTGTTCCATCTAGGCCGACTCGCAGTTATGCTTCAAAATTTGAACAGTGCATTTTGACGGCAAGTTTGATGGCGCATATCAACAAACTGGCGTCATTCTGGAAATTCATTCGAAGTGGATACGCATTGCAACCTCACCGGCTACAATTCGTAAATTGCAATACGTGCCGTAATGTAATTACTTCAAGATAATTAGTCGATTGTTGTTAATTAGTTGAATATGTGTTTAGATTTCTCGCACAAGTAATGTCCGCCTCTCTGAATAATCCAGCTCAAAGACTAGAATTATGTTATCTGCAAGAGGCTATTTATTATTTTAAAAATTCTATAGAACTTAAAAATGATCACCCCACATAATGAATGCAGCAGGCTTCCCGTGACACCTGTTCCCGCCTTCGCCACAACAGGCCTCCCATACTTCGCTGTTAAAGTGTCCCGAAGTTCACGACGGTTGCCGCGTATATGGGCCGAGAATAAAAAGCAGTTTGACTGTATGCAGTAATTGAGTGATTTTCTGATGCAATGACAATGAGTTTTGTTTTGAAACATTGCGAGATGACTAAACGAGCGTCGTCGCGCATAGTTCTCGCTTCCGTCGCACGCGTGTCTGATGGAACGAACGACGGAACGCCTAACTGTTCAACCTAAACATTGAAAATAGGACACTACGCCGGCGGGTGTCCCTGGCTTGCTTTTATTACTTTGTGCAATCGACTGCGCACACGCATTGGGGAAACCACTTTATCGTTGTAATGCGATCATTTCACCCGATATTTATAAATGTCTTTCATCTCTGAAGAACTGAGACTGCGGCAAAGCTTGCGGCACAATTGCCGGTCGATGGAATCGCCCAGGCAAACGAAACGATCTCAGGCGCAAAAACGATACGGTCGCGAGGCTATATATATAGCAGATCTTAATAGGCGCCAATCGAAGCCAATCAGAGACATTGTATGTACAACTGGCATCCAAGCGCCTACACACTCGAAGACCCGTCCCATTTGTCAGAGACACGGGAAAGACAGGGCCTCTTAATGAACCGGATCACACGAACGATGCGCCTCGTTCCGTTCGCTCCTCGCCGGCTCTTCGCTGCCCACATAGGCGGCGGCGGTAATGGTCATCGCCGGGCGTAGTCCACCCTTCCAGCACGGCCGCAGCCGACTGCTTCGCCATTCGTCTTCGTCACTAAGTGACCGCGCGGGGGCGTTGGCAGACAAACGCTTGGAGGGCGCTTGTTTGGAAGCCCAGGGGCACTAAGTTGTACGAACCACCCACTGGCAGCAAAACAACGCAAAAAGGGGGCCAGCACTTGGACTCGGCTCGGAGAGAGTCCTCCAATCTGGCATCGTAAAGAAAAAGGGAACCACCATGATGCACATATGCCAACGAGATAAGAATAGACAGGGCGACGCAAACGAGAGTGGCGTATACGTCCGCGAGAAGTGCCAGATGGCCGAGATGAATCTCGCGGGCCACTTTAGAACCGTTTTGCCTGGCAAAGCCTTCAGGCCGAATGAAGAAGACGCGCGCAGAGAGAATGGGTATAAACTGGTGTGTGTTATGAAAACGCGGCCGTCTTTTATTGGGACCCCACTAAGACGACGAAAAGTGGGAGCGTTAAGCTGATCCGCACTTTTGCGGATTATATAAGGCGCTATGGAATAAAGTGCAAGTACGGCGCCGTACAAGCCCCCTCAGCTAATCAACTGACATTTCTGTCTCTCATACCGATTCTCCCCCGCCCTTGTCTCCTATAGGATGCCTTTCAATCTACCTCCAATCCTCACGCAGAGTAGCACGTATACAGGCTTTTACAAATACGTGAGCAGAAATCTTCGCTTTTCACTAAACAGCTTATACCTCTTTATCATCATGATCATCTTCATCATCAGCAGCAGCAGCCTATATTTATGTCCACTGCAGGACGAAGGCCTCTCCCTGCGATCTCCAATTACCCCTGTTTCGTGCTAGCTGATACCAACTTGCGCCTGCAAATTTCCTAACTTCATCACCCCGCCTGGTTTTCTACCGTCTTCGACAGCGCTTCCCTTCTCTTGGTATCACGTTTTATATATATATATATATATATATATATATATATATATATATATATATATATATATATATATATATAGGACACCACTACAGACGCGTGACTCATGAGAATGCAAAGACGGCCTTAGTTCCGGTTTTGGTTACGCGGCCTCCGTGGTTAGGGTAAAGACGGAACACTGTCAAGCGGTAACCCACGCAGACGAGTGCAGCGAGCACGAGACGCGACACCATGGATGTCTCACGAAACCTCTATAAAAGCGCGCGTCAGACGCCACATGTTCGTCGGCAGGGACGAAAAAAAACTTGGCAAGCGTCGCCCGTTTGGGGACGAACCAAGCTTTGTCTGCAAGGCGGGCGTTTAGACTGCGGTCTCAGCTATGTCATTCGTTTGTTCAACTTTTCGACGCTTCTCTATAGAGCCATGGAGTGAAGCCGGAAACGGGGTGTTTACTAAAGGATAACGAGAGATGCCAACGCGAAAGCAACGAATGCGCGCAAAGCAGAAATTCTGTTAGGTAGAATCCGTGCATAGAGAACGTTACAAAACAGTTTGTTGACGGCGAACACTCACAGCCTGAAGTACTATAGACGGACACCTAACATTCTAAGTTCCGTAGTTAACGAATAAAAGCGCGAACTGACGAGGACGGGACGAGAAGGCGACACACATATGAGCCAGCCTCTAAAAGGTAAGCGCTGTTTGAATGCGATAGCGTGCTGCATATCGTTATCCCTACAAGGGTCACTTCGTCACCGCGGTAGCGCTGACACACTCAGCACAATGCTCCCTAAGCTTACACGACTTCAATCCTCTGACATGTGCTGTGATATTATTAGGGAAATCGCAAAAAGTAATCTGCCTTCGCTGCGCGCGATTCTTCAATCGATGCGTGATCACAATACGATAACCCTGCTAATTGAAACAATCAACATTCAGGCATGCCTGCCCACGGGAGCCCGCACGTCCTCCTTTAATTTATCAGGAGTTGGCGAACAAGGGAAACCTCAATCTGGAGCCAAGGTTTGGACAAGAGGACTTGCATTTGCCCATGCCAGCCTAACGAAGAGAAGACCCCTCGAAATGTTGACCTCACGGGCTGTCCATGTGGTCTATCGCACGAGGCTCGCAAATGCATTCGACCACTGTTCATCGATCCAGGTCTCCATCATCTTCGACACCAATCCAGTTATTTGCGCCGCAAGGGCAGAGATAAACGTATCGCGTTGCGGACAGGGACAAACAAACGAAGAACTGGACAAACGCCAAGCGCATCCAGTTGCTTCTTTACTCGTCCATGTCTGCAAGGCGCCATGTTTACCGTTTCACCACCGGGGACACCTTGGCGTTTATTGGACGGCCTCCATTAGCCTTTAGGCGGTTAAGCGTGCTACGGGTCACCCCGCCAAGTATATAGGAGACCACTTGCAACGAAATCTATCGGTCAGCAATGAGCGCGGTAGTGGGCAAGGCGACGAGCAACGTCGTCAAATCGTGTCCGTACCAGCAGCGCGAGCCACGGGAGCGGCGCTCCGGCGGCCAGTCCGCCCGCGGCCCGGGTCCGAGCCCCCTTGATCAGGCTGCGGGCCACTAGGCCCTGCAGAAGCTGCCTGCCCAGGGTCTCCCTCGCCAGCTGGGCAGGCCTTGGCGCGCAGGCGCTTGCCCAGCCGGCGGCGGCTGCTCGCCGTCGTAGCCACGCCGTTGGTCGCGCCGGCGACGCCGTTGGCGCCGGCGTCGCCGTTAGCGGCGGCGGCGGCGCCGGCCGTCGTCGATCCTCCGGCGCGCGTCATCGGTGCCAGCGCGGCGCGGCTCAGCAGGGCCAGGCTGTGCAGAAGAACTTGGCGCCGCTGTGTCTCGAACAGCTGGCGCAGTAGCCGCTGCTGCTGGTCGGCCGGAAGTGGAGGCTGCTGGTGCTGGTGGTGGCTCCGGTCCCGGCGAAGCTTGGATTGCAGGCGGCAGCGCGGCCGACCTCGCGAGAGGCCGCTGCTGCGCGGGACACACACGGAAACCGTGGAGTGGCTCCGCCGGACGCTGCTTCCTACACAGCCTGCTGGTTCGGAGCGGGCGGCACAACGCGAGCACAGAACACACGCACCCTAACTAAACTACATAGGAATGTGGGAGTCAGCGTGTCGTGAGTTTGGAAGACATTAGGTCTGGCGCAATTTGCGCTCACGAACAGAGATTGGTACTTGCAAATTGCTTGCAACTATGCTTTAGCAAGTCTCCTTGCAAAATCTGAAAACATGACAAAGCAGTGACAAGAGGGGGACAACTGACCCCCGCGTCTTCTCCACCTGCTACTATTTCTAAGGTGAACGATTAGGAACAAGCCTAGGTGTCGGCTTGAATGATCCAAAAATCGCTAAGGTAAACTAACGCGTGAACTGTGCATCGCATCTATACCGCGGCTCCGAAACCAGCGTGTCTGGGGCATCGCTCTCGAATCTCGACGCGTAGCAGTGGCCAAGCGAAGGCGGTACGTTGCCGTCCCGTTCACGCGGAATCGGTCGTCGGTGATGCAACCGAGTTGGCGGTACTTCGCGGTGTATCGGAACCTAACGGCTACCGCGGCAATCAACGCGACGAGATCGCGTATCGCATCCAGTCGGTGAAGTTTCATCAGCGCAGTCGGTAAGGCTTTTTTTTATCAGAATCAGACGAAGGCACATACAAATATGGGCGCGCGCTATATGGCGTCGAAAATCACGCGAATGATGATCGCACACAGCAAAGGTGAAGTCATTCACACGTACTTCCCGAAAGTTTCCTCTTTTTTGTCATTTATACTAAAATGCATAGTTTGATGAGGCCGCCATGTAAGACCACTATAATATAGCCGAATACTCAGAAAGCTTCTTCAGCGAACATCGCGTCCCATGGCAAAAACAAATTATTAATCCACTGAACGAAGGAACGCGAACACGAGGACAAAGCCTTGAAAAGCCTACTATAATTCACAATTATCCACATTCATCCTCCTTAACCACCCTAATCATCCTTGATCGACTTTAATCCTCCTTAATGCACCCTAATCCACCTTGATCATCCCGAATGCACCTTAAACCTCATCAACCTTAATGCACCCTAATCCACCCTAATTCAATCCCTAATCAATCATTAACTTCGCTAATCATTATTCTCCCTTATACAAGGCTGAACATGCTTTGCTTCACTTCTGGCCTCCTTGGATCACGTGACTTTCTGTTCCTCACAACGCGACCCTGAAACAGACTTCTCAGGCTTTTGCCTTAACATTAACGACCGAAAGGACAGCCCAAATTTTCTGAAAGCATAGGCACCTGAGCTTGAGCTTCTTTGGTACGAATTCAGTGGTATAAACAGGACAAGAAAGAGCGAACATGACCAAGAGTTTTTTATCGCGCTGTTGTTCCGTCGCCACACTGAAAGCTTCGAGCGGACACGTCTCAGCAGTGAAGAAGCGAGAAGACGCTCGATAAACACATTCCGCTCATTAATATGCACCATGGACTGATTACAGCGAAATTGCCTTACTCCAGCCCGCTGAAGTCATGACCAGCGTATAAGGTAACAGAGCCGTGAAAATTTGTCAGAACGACATACATAAAAAAGAGGAAATTAACAACACAAACTAACAGGAAGATCTTCAAAGTGAAAGAAACCGTGCTGGCGACGGAAGCAGATCCTACTATCTTATCTCGAAAAGGCTGCTGATGAGAAGCGTGAGGCCAACATTCATTATGCACGAAAGAATCGTCGGCATGCCTTCGTGTCACGGCTGCTGTAATCACTGGTAATACTAACTGGCCGCTCCCCTTAACAGTGGGCAGTACACATGTGGAGTAAAGAACGCTTCTCGTCTAATGCAGGCGCTACGCAGGCGCTTTATAAATCCACGCTTGAAACGGAAGTAAACCCTCCGTGCCCTCCTGCAGGTGGGACAAGAAACGACGTTACAGATCGCCAACCTAACATATTGCCGGAAACGCTACATCGCGGTCCGCAAGACTGGCTCCCCGCGGATTCAAGTCGACTTTCGGCGCACGCAGCGCCGATTTCAGAAATCCTCGACGCCCTATTACACACTGTACCTGCACGGCCCATTCAACAAGCTCCAGAACGCAAGTTGATAGTCGAGTAGAGCCCCCTACCAACAAGAGTATAATAGTCAAGCGAAATAAGCAAAGAGAAGGCGGAACACAAGTGGACTGGGCATGGGCTGGGCAGGAGCAAAGGGGCGCCCGTTAGCGGAGCGCGCGAAAAACGGGAACCGGAAGTTGCTTCCGGGTCGTTTCCGCTTGGGGAGAGACCCGTACGCCCGTGTGGTGGGGACGTCGCCGCATCCCCATTTTCGGCCGCGGGGAAGCTAGACAAACGACAATGGGTAACACCGTCCAAAGGGCAAAAAGAACTGGGAACGAACGGAGCGGCGGGGGAAACAGTTTGGGGGAAATGGGAAAAAGGAGAAAACCGTCCCACGGAGAAATTTTGGGAAAGAAGGGAGCGGCGGCTGAACAGTTCAGGGGAAAATGGGGAAAACGTAGTCGGGCACTATATGCCCCATTTCCCCAGTTTCACGCATAGCGGTGGAGAGAGAGGGAGGTGCGGGCTGTGCATCGAAAGAATTTACCCAATATGCAAGATTTCAGGCTGCAGAGCGCGACCGCGTTCTTTTCAGTCTAACACAGATCTTTCGCCCACGTGAGATGAGAAAAAGCGCAGTTCGAATTGCAGGCGACTAACTAGCCAGGAATTTAACAAGAAGCCGTCCACACTGGTTTGCTATTGGTTGACTGGCTCCTGTCTCTACAAGCTCTCGCGCTACCTTGATTGCTCAACGCCATAAATATCAAGGCTCCATACTTTGAATGTTCCACGCATGCTGATACGACACTTCAACGTGAAGTAACACGTTTAAACAAAGAATTAGAAGATCGAAAGTACAAGCCGCATAGCCGAAATTCCAATAAAACTGCAACCACCTGCACCCTAATTGGATTTCAATGAGAACTTTCTCGTATTTGAGACGTTTTGACGCATAAGAATTGCTGAATACTTGCTATACTGGGCCTTTGCTTCCTTTAAAAAAAGCAGCATAGTCTTTTCTTACCGACTGAACACTTAGCTAGACCCGATCAGACGTGGGCAATATCCATGGCATCTTCGCCATCCGTATTTGCTTTATCCTGCCTTTTCAGGATTTCCAAAGCCTCCTCTCACGGTAAGATTGACCACTGAGCTACCGGCAAAGCCAAATTTAGATAATACAGCTTAACTTTGTCTTCAATGCGGAACCAAATCGCGATACCGTTATTACCTCCGCCTCCCCTCTTCTGCCTGAATTTTTCGCGAGTTAATCACACCCCCCCCCCCTCGCTGTATCGTTAGTTTTAACAGTTCAACGTAGAACTTGATCATTCTAACGCAATCCCCTACTACATGGCGACGGAGTAGCGCAAGTGAAGTTACAGGATACGAGTATAGTGACGATTTCGCAAAAGATCCATTAGCTAACCGAATGCCATTGCGCCTGCTTTTGCTTTTATTACTTCCAGGTGTAAAGATAACCTTCACCATTGACCTTTCCGTACGTAGCATATACCGCGGACGCACACGTCCAGGTCGGCCCTCGTAGAAACGAAAAGGGCCCATTCCAAATGAAAGCCGTAATGAACGTAACTTGTTTTATTTTGTTTACATTTTTCCTTATCAGCGGCAGCTTACACTACCAGTCTCGCTACAACAGACCAACACGCGGCAATTGAAGTACACTAAAAGTCTGAAGGTAGAAAAAAAAAAGACTTTGAAAAAGAAAGAAGGAAATGCATCGACGCAATTCACTTCAGCCGTGAGGAGGTAAACGACCTTGCGCAAGCAAGGCACTTCTCCCGTCGTTCCGACAAGGACTACTCTTCTGTCCCTGTGTTGCTCCAGGCGGAACGAAACGCCGTAAAACACTCTCTCAACGGCATGGAGAGACCGGGAAAAAGAGAGAGAGTGATTGCACAGAGAGTGGACGGACGACGCAACGCGAAATCACCGTGAAAGCAAACTCTACGCTCCTCGGGACAAGCAGGCCAGGCGACTACGTTAGAACGTAAAAATGGGGAGAACGATAGAGGGGGAAAAAGAAAGGGGACAAAATGGCTGGGACAGGACGACGCAACGCGAAAGGGAGAAAGGGGAAAGAAGGAAGTAGAAAGAAGGTACAACAGATGGAAATGAGAATAAATGGCTCGATCGCGCTCGACACACCACGGCGGCAACAGAGACAAATAGGAGAGAGCGAAAAAAAAGAGCGAGGGAGAGGGGGGGGGATGGCGGTAGCGACCCCGCGCACAATGACATACAAAGAGCCGGAAAAAATGAAATAAACGTGACGAACAGAGATAAAAGGTTAATCGATAAACGACGAACCAGAAAACTGTGGAGAGAGAAGAGAAAAAAAGAAGGCGAGGAGAAAGCGCATCACGTAAAATAAAAAAAGCTCCAGGCAAGTACAGGAACCCTGACCGAAGTGGATGAAAGAGCGGCGGAGGGGAACGAGGTTTGTTGCCCCTTCGACGCAGCGCACGCTCCAGGGGACAGAAATTGCGACGAGGACGCCAACTACAGCAGAATGCGCGCGCACACACCGATACAAAACACGCTTGTACCGTCGTAGGCTCAGTAGATGAAACGAGTGGAGAGAAAAAGCAAAGAAAGAAATAATGGGAGGCAAAATCAGATCGCCCTTACGCTCGTGCGAACAAAAGCACGAAGCCCGAGGAGGGAGGGGGGGGGGGAAGCAAAAAAGGCGTAAAGGGGAGGAAATGTCCATGCAATCCCCGACACTAGGGAGGTAAGGGGAACGAAAAAAAAAAAAAACGGGGAGAGAGTGCCGCTGGAATCACTCCCTGACCAACAGGCGGCGCGGCGGTGCAGAGAGGGAGCTCACCACACCGAGCGAAGCAGAGAAGCGACCTTATCGAAAGCGAGTGAACATTGCAGCAGTGAAGCAAAAGGTCGGCGGTCGAGCGTCTTAGATCTTAGTGCGTAAGAGTTAAACGGATGGGTTGGGGAGGAGGAGCACATGTAGATACCCATTGCGGGCGTAATTGTTTCGGTCGCATGTCAATCCTTTCCCTATAGAGCCCTCGGACGAACCCCGTGGAGCACTTTAACTCTTCCACTAAGGACGTTCACTCGCGCGTGGACTTAAAAAATGGAGTATACCCAGGTGGGCTCGCCCTTCAGTAGCAGGGGAGTGTACTCCAACTTAAAGAGTGAAAGCGCGAAAACTGCGAAGTGTTGCACCGCCGCAAAGTGTACTGAGAGTGTACAGACGGCAACAAAAGTTCACGGGACGCGGGTACCCCGACAAATGTGAATGCTGAACTCCGGCTCAGTCAAAGCGTGGCGTTTCTACTTTAGTAACGTTGAATTACGGGCTACAAGCGCCGAGGCTTCACCGGAACAGCCTTGTCGCCAATCACGTGTCCCGTCAACTTTTGCGGTCCACTGTACGTTTCACCTCCCTATTTATTTCTAGTCACCGTCCTTCCGAGCACAACACTGCGGATGAACGAGCGATTTGAAAAGCTGGTCGTGTCCCGATTCCTTATACGAAGGTTGACCTGCATGTGAGCAAACATTCAGTAGGTATCATCATCAGCCTATATTTATGTCCTACTGCAGGACGACAGGCCTCGCCCTGCGATCTCCAATTACCCCTGTCCTTGCGCTAGCTGATTCCAACTTGCGCCGGCAAATTTCATAACTTCAGCACCCCACGTAGTTCTCTGCCGTCCTAGACTGCTGCTTCCCTTCTCTTGGTACCCATTCTGTAACTCTAATGGTCCACCGGTAATCAGTCGATATACGCATAGTAAAATAATCAACCGAAAGGAAACAACTTTGACACACGCCTCCAGCTATAGTGTAGCGCAATGCGACTGCATTTTCCGCACTGGAAAATCCATCGAACACGAGTCCTCCGACGCGGTCAGCTCCGAAACGTTATAACAACGTTCCTCCTTGGGAGTTCTTTATACGTTTCATCATTCCTGGGGCCAAGGCCGAAGGAGAAAGTGGGGTGCCGCGCGAGACCTCAATTCCCACTGCCGCCCGTGAAAAAAACAGGCTCTCTCTCTCCCCCGCCATTCCACACTTCACATTTCATTTTTACGACCTCCGCGGCTCTATCTATCCGCGCGGTTTCGGACACCCAAAATGAGAAACGAAAGAGACCAACTCCATCCGGCGGTGCGTCGAGCCGCGAAAAGCCGAGTGGGTTTGCAGGGCAGCGTGCCCTGCGTGCCGTGGTATGACACATCCGCCGAATGTCGCGAGAGACTCGTTTTAACTTTTTTTTTTCTTGCTCCAAGGCGAGAATCGCACCGTTTTCTTTTTTTTCTTCTTCTCCAGAGCCCGAAGGACCGAGTGACAGGAATAGCTATTGCAGTAGAACGCACTGCAAGACTCGCAATGTTTCGTGCAGTCTTACTGATACACCGAAAGCATTCCTGGCGGCGACCACACAACCCAACAGTAATAGCCTCAACCTGGGTAACACACTGTTAGCCTGAATTTCAACTTCATGTGTGGGCCGCCCGTTGCATGCGAAGGGACATAGGCTCTCGACACTCCGGATCAAGACAGAACGAGTAGTCAGGTCACGCCCGTACTGACGCGCAAAACAGAAAAGCAAGCACTATACCACGCCACACGAATACTAGCACTTCACCTCCCTCCAACCTCCTGCGACTCAATGCGAGTCCGTGCGAGTCGCATTGAGTGGGATCATGCCCGCGACTACCATTGAGCTGCATCATGCCTAGTTGGCTAGCGTCTACAGGAGCACAAACGTAGGATTTCAAACCGACCCGCCGAATCGAACCCCCCTGTCACGAACCCGGAAGCTTAACTTCGGCCGAAGCGACCATATAGTACCTGAAGTCGATAGACTTGAGTGTCCGACTGTAGACATGCTGCACCTAGCATGAACGTACGATCAAGACTCGTGTCTTCTCTCTTTCACTCCCTCATCCCACTCCCCACGTGCAGGGTAGCAAACTGGACTAATAAGTCTGGTTGACCTCCCTGCCTTATTTCCTTCCACCCCCTCTCTCTCTCTTCGCCGCGAACACGGAGGGTGAATTTCGGCCCAAACTAGCCGAATCCCCGAGACCCCGGAGACTGCAGATTTCGACCCCATGTAGAAACCGCCTCAACCGGACTCATTCAGGTTCACGCGAAGGAAGTCGCCAGCGCCGCGTTTTACGGTTCCCTGCCGACTCAGCGCCTATCGTATAGGTGACCGCTACCTCCGGAAGGGAAACGCGACGGGCCACAATCCCGCCTTCCCCCAAATCCGGCACCGGCGAATTCCTCTCCCCATTTTTTTTTCCCGCGGCAACCACGCAGCGCACAACGCCAACCCCGCCACCTTATAGCCTCGCCGCTTCGTCGTCGGCGTCTGGCGCAGCATCCTGCGCCAAGAACGCACGATGCCCGCTTTACTCCCTCCGAGGTCGTCCCCCTCTCTTCCTCCAGCCGAGCGATTCTCGAGGGAAAATCGATGGCCCCCGCCGGACCGAGGCAGTCTGCTGCGCCGACCACATTTTTTTTCTTCTTCTTTTAGGACAACACGCACACATGCACGCGCATCCGGAGAGAGCGTGTTGTGCAGCGACGCACGCGGCGCCGAACGGCCCGGCGTTCGCGGAAAGTCGCCTGCCGAGGGCGACGATTCCGGGTTTCAGTCTCGAGATGTGCGAAGTTAAACCTACATCAGAACGGGCTCTGTTTCGTAGCCAAGAACGTGAAAACGATCACCATTTCACTTGCACAGTATCCAGTGTGTGAGCAAGTTGGCCGCGCCGATCATGATGCCGTCCAAAATAAATCAATAAGCGGAAAACGACTTCAACGTAGCTGACGGCCGCGAGTTGGCGGCCCAGCAGTAGTCGCAGCGCTTGCCCGATTCATTAAAAAAAGAAAAAAACAATAAAAAAGAAGAATAGTTTATTATAATAATAGTACTACTGATTAAACAGCGCGTCTGCCGCGACGCAAACGAAATCGACAGAACCTCCCGAACAGCGCTGCGTTGTATATCTGAATTCGCCCAATATTAGCGTTTCGGGATGATCATGGAGTCGTATATATACGGAATAAGGAAACCACAGCGAGAACGGCAGCCCGTGTTGCGCCGTTATCATTCGAGAAGACTCGGTACACAAATCAACACGGTTGCGACCGTCGCTTCAAAGCCACGTACAACACAGCGACAAACTGTTGCGTGAAACAAACAAACAAACAAACAAACAAACAAACAAACAAACAAACAAACAAAGAATCAAATACCTCGACAGGTGGAGAGTGTACCCACTGGCCTGAACATGATTGGCACAGGCCCGACAACCGAACGGGTTTTCCCCCCAATGACCTTTCGCGATAAACCGGCCGGCGGGCCACGAAATACTTCACATGCCTTCTTGGCGCGCATCGCATGCCTGTATTAGCGCGCGCCAAGCCGCGCTCAAAGCACGATCGGCGCCACGGCTCGCGCGGAAGGGCATTTCGAGCCCTTTCACGCCAGCCAGCGAATGCTGGACCAAGTAACGCGGCGCGCATGGAGACTTTCCTGCAGCAGGCTGGGTCACGCAGTCGGCTGTAATAATACTCTTGTCCCTCGACCCGCGGGCGTCCGCATACCCCGCATAGCGGAACGCCGCATATCACGTCCAATCTCGTTTCACGCGAGAACGGACGCCCGCGCCGCGACAGCTAGGCCGCCGGGCTGCGCGCCGAACGCCGCCGGCAGGCACCTAAAGTATTCCTTCCAACTGGTTGCAAATCAAAACCCCTTAAGCCTACATCCCTTGATGCCCCGCTCCCCCTCCTCCACTGGCTTTTTTTTTTTTTTCAGAGAGTATACGGTGGATCCACTCGATCCGCATCCTTTTTCCTTAAGGGATAACGACCCCCACGCGCTGGACGAGCGAGGTTTAAAAGGCACGCCACACCACTGCTGCAAAGCGCGGCAGAGCCCGCCAGAGGGCGCGTGAATGAGAGAGCATTATGACGTGACTGCTACACTTTCAAGAAGGGGGCCGACAGATGGAGTAGCACACTGTTGTATAGAAAGTTCCATTAAGAGCGATAACGTGCCTCATAAAGTCTGGTCAACGTGACGATAGGTGGATCTATCTTTGTTAAGGGCCTTTGACAAAGATAGATACGCCTATCGATACGCTGACCAGACTTTCTCAGACACGTTGCCCATGTTTATCTAATTCCTATAACAAAATACGTCACACAGCGCGGGATACCTCAACGATCGGAGCTGCGAACCGGAATAGCGCCGACAAGAGGAAGTCATATCACTGGAATTAAAACGAACGACGCGGCTTCTGCGAGTACGAACGCAATAGAACATGAAAGGCTCGACAATAATAATAATAATTAAAAGAAACATTTCCCGAGATAATTATCACCTCCAGCAATGTCACTTTTCCAAAATTACCACCCTATCAGTCCACAATGGATGCTCAGACCACGTTGGAAACGACGAGGAACACTTCTCGCGCAATTTCTCACGCATGAGCTATGCGTGAGAAATGCAGCTACTGAATAAAGTGAGTAAAGGCAAGCGAGAGCGAACAAAAAAAAAAAAAAAAGAAAATACGAACCGCAGAGCCGTCGAATAAAATTATGCAAGCTCACTCAGCAGTGCTAATTCCATTTCAAAAACATACGCACCCGCGGCAATAGCGCAACTCAAGGCCGAAGTTCACTGCGAATCAAGAACTACGTCTGACAATGGCAAGAAAGAAAAATAGTAATGATATGCTGGCGCTTGATAATGCTTAGAATCATTTCACGGTCGCAGAACACGACGACTATACACTAAAACAGCACATTTACTTCGGCGATGAAGGACATGTACTGAGAAAGCTTGCAAAACTAAATTTAAGGGGGGGGGGGGATGGGGGGGGGGGAGGGGCCAACACTGGAATGCATCTACATCATGATGTCTCATGGCAGACTGATACACGGTTACCTAAATGTGAAGCAACCTTTAATAGCACCATTGGGCATTTTTCATGAAGAATACTCAGACCTGTTCCACGTTAACCTAATCGGAATTCACATCGTAGCTTGCACGATTCTTTTATTATCATTCATCCGCTGAGATTACAACGTCCCTGGGTTTCCGTCCCCCAGTCATGTCATCGAACGCTGGACCGACGAGTCGGTCTGAAGTGCACCGCAAGAACTCAACGTAATAAAAAAAACGCGCCAGCAGCCCAAACAAGTGGTAAGCGAGAGGCACACGGTATATATATAGGCGCCTACGTCGTGTCGAATATCACGCACTACCTCGTGTTTCCGCCATGTTTGTGCAACTGCTCCGTTGCTCAGAGTAGGGGTATTCGCTCTCTCGATGCCACCGGGAGTTTACCGCGCGTATCACCTCATTCGCACGGTGTTAGAGAGAAAGCTGCGGATCGGGTTACCTAATCAGGAACGGGAACCCGAAAATCGACTCGACTGCTGACCGCAGTTAATTCTCCCGTGCGTGACGTCACCTGGACGGAAGCATGAAAGACGAACCAGCAGCGCACATCGGGAAAGTGGGCGAGTTATATTGTTGGGTACAGTTTCCGACTGGATGACACGCAATCCACACCTTCAGCAGCACTGCCCTCTCTCCCTCGTTCCATTCCCTCTTTTCCTTACCTGCAGTGTTGGGTAACAAACCGGACGCTCCCTGTCGACTTATTTGCCTATCCTTCCTTTGTCTCTAACTGCACTGTACGGATTTGGTACGAACTGCGCGCACGTCACCGCCACATAGCGACGCGTGCCACTGCAGGCTTTGGGAAGCGAAGCGCGACCGAAAAGGGGAGAATGGGGAATGAGGGGAGAGGAATTGGGGAAACGAACTGCGAAGAAGGCAGCGGGTGTTGGGGAACACGCGAAGCCGAGACGCCCGGTGCGCCAGGATGCAATTCGCGGGGAAAGTGGGAGAACGCAGGCGTTTACACGCCGAGCGGCGGCAGCGGACGTTGCCCCGGCTGGCAAGCGCGCAGAGCTCGCGAATCTCCAGTCGTGTATACGCAAACCTTTAATCTCAACCTTCCTTCTCACCACCACCCGTTCCCCAATTCTCCCCATTCTCCGAACTCCCGTCTCCCGGACATACAAATCCCAGAACAGCCCTCCCACACTTCTTATCTCTCCTCCTCCGCATCCTCCTCCAAAGTCTCCCGAGCTAGGAGAGTCGTTCAGGCAAATCGCGCACATTGCGCGCAAAGTTCGGGGATGCTCGCGCCGCCGTCGTTAATTTCGTTCCGCGACCGGCGATAATTTTCGCGCGAGGCGGCGGAACGGATGGGGCGGCGATGGAAGGAGGAGCGGACGCCCCGATGCATCCGAACGCGGCGCGCATACGAAAGCTTGCCTCGTACGGCCAGACACACACGCACATGCACAGAGCAATTCTTCGCGAGGTTTCGATTGCGGCCGAAGTCGGCACCCTCGGTGCGCGCATTACGTCTTCAGTGAACGCGAACTCTGGCGCATAGATAAGGGAACCCGGAGCAAATAAGCTCAGACACCTAAAAAAAAAAAATCAAAAAAGAGCATGTGGATCGAAAACTTCGACGAAGATAAAGACACCTAAAAAAAAATCAAAAAAGAGCATGTGGATCGAAAACTTCGACGAAGATAAAGAGAGAAACACGTAAGGCAACAGGTTCACGATATACGTCACGAATAAACTTTTTCTCTAAAGAAAAATAAAATGATGCCCTCAATAAAAAAAATACAGAAAACGAAACTATGGTGCCAAGGTTCCTGGCGGTAACCTATATAACTTCCATGCGAGAGATCACAAATACGAGTCCTGCCGCTGCTGGGACATCCGCACCGTCCTTGAGCTATTCACGACGGGCCGAATAACTTAAGATGCGAGAAAATAAACCAGCTGTCTCTCCTGAGCGAGAGCAATAACGAAGTTCTCGGGACAACCTGCGCATAAACAACAGGCTTGGCGCTATAACGCGGGAATAAAAAGCTGGCGGAACAAGGGGGCACTAATTTAAGTTAACTACTCATCCGAACAGCCACTCAAGAGAAAAAAAAATGATGAAAAAGGGAATGAGTGCGTTGTACTGTGCAATCACATCGTAATCTGCAGGAGTTTGTGGCAAAGCAAGATATGGGGCATTTAAAAAGCAAAGGGGCGGGAAACGTGACCAAAGGTCGTAGTAATGATAATAAAAGAAATACAATGAAACAGGAGGAAATAGTTATAATCAAACACCCCTCTAAGTCTGTGTAATTTAATTAAGTGCAGAAAAATGTGGAAGAAAGGTTACATTAGAAGCCAGCTGTTCTAACAAGTACGCCGAGTTAGCGCAGATTCCAAGAAAGACTGCTTTGGTCCTAAGCAGGGCTCAGAACTTTCATTCGTAGACCGTAAAGCAAAGAGAGAGAGAGAGAGAGAGAGAGAGAGAGAGAAAGGACGGGCCTAGCTGAAACTATGGCAGCGATGCGACAGCAGCCGCAAACAAGTAAACACGCCTCGGTGCTCGCGAGGACGTTGCCGGAAGGGCAAGAAAAGGACAGCCCGGCGGAAATTGAAAGTAAACAAGCGAAGAGCTCGAGGGCGGAGGAAAAGGCTAGCCTCTGTTTACAAACACACACAGCCGCGGTTCCCGTCCGAGAAGCGACAGCGTCCAGGGCACACGGGGGAAGAACGCGGGGAAAACAAGAGTGCGCGCGCCGCACCACAAACACGGCGGGTCCAGATCCCTCCCCCCACCTACCATGGACGATTGGGTGGAGATTGAACACCGCGGGATAAAGTAAACATGCCGGCAATGAGAAACGGAGCGCACACAGCGGCGACGGCGAGTATAATTTCGAGCTTCCGCGCAACCGACCGGCCATGGGTGAACCGCAAATGGCTCACGTTTCCTAGTCGCCACTTCTCTCAAGTTGACATCTCTATACTTTCAATGCTCCTTAGACACAGCTTACGTCCCGAGATCGACGCTGAATTTCGCGTTTGGGTTACCTTTAGCTACCCACATCTGTCTGATCATGCCTACAATTTGCAGCTGTGTCCTGCACTCCAGAAGTAATAATTCTTTGTAGTATTCGGTGTGCGTGCATGAGTTGGAGTGAGTGCGTGTGTGAGTGTGTGTGTCAGTGAGTGAGTGAGTGAGTGAGTGAGTGAGTGAGTGAGTGAGTGAGTGAGTGAGTGAGTGAGTGAGTGAGGTGTCAGTGAGTGAGTGAGTGAGTGAGTGAGTGTGTCAGTGAGTGAGTGAGTGTGTCAGTGCGTGTGTCAGTGCGTGAGTGAGTGTGTCAGTGCGTGTGTCAGTGAGTGAGTGAGTGAGTGCGTGTGTCAGTGAGTGAGTGAGTGAGTGAGTGCGTGTGTCAGTGAGTGAGTGAGTGAGTGAGTGAGTGAGCGAGCGAGTGAGCGAGCGAGTGAGCGTGAAAGAGGGCGCATGTTTGAGTCAGCAGATGTGTGCGTGTGTTATGCGAGAAAATGAATGAGTGTGTGAGAGAGACTGTGTGCGTATGTGTGTCGTATGTGTGTGGGTGAGAAAGAGTGCTATGTACGTGCGAATTACTGTATGCGTGCGAGATAACGTTGCGTGAGCGAATGAGCATGTTTGTCAGCAACAGTGCGTGTGTTCGAGACAAAGGGAGTTGGCATGTGCGTTAGCGAGTGCGTGCG